>NC_074721.1:9415000-9722500 GCF_947242115.1 Biomphalaria glabrata
AGAATTTGACTGCTATTTGTGATTTGTTAGTCACACCATAGACAACAGTACAGTTGGTTAGCCTTTATGGTTATAGTCGATTGATAAGACCAATGTCTACACTATTAAATCTTGCTTTTGACCGTTTCGCCCTGTAATTGCACGAAAAGATGCGTACAACTGGCTTGCTTGTAGTCTCTATCCTGTTTTATCTACTTATTTTTAGTTGTATATTATAAAGTGATGAGTTGCAAATATGTATATATAAATATATATTCGGCTGTAGGACATGCACACACTCAAATGTCACGGGCAGTTAACTCTGTGCACCAGAATTATCGTTCATTGTGCACAGTAGACAGAATATAGCATGGGCGAAGCCACGGGTCGGATATCTTCCGCGGGTTGTAGTTTGGGTATTGCTGATTACAAAAAAAAAAAAAAACGTGTTATATACCATATAGACCTAGAAGACCCCATCCTCGCTTGGAAAGGGTAGTCCTGGTAGTCTGAACCCTCCTCCCCGCAACTACTGTTTTTTACCTCGGCAAACGTTCGCCATTCAACAATTCAGCTTTGAATGCCAGCAGGCCCTCTGTGCCTCCTCGTCATTCCGTGGTCCCACTTGTGATTCCGCGGTGCTTCCTCTCGCCGTTGTAAGCTCCCTTTGTAGGACTAGACCTGCCATAATTGACCCAGTTTTTCCCTACCCACAGATAATGATCGTTTGCATGGTTTACATGTGGATGGGGGGCAGGGGGAGGGAGGATCCAGACGCGTGGAGCCTATTTCTCTCCAGCACCCTCTTCATTTAACCAGAATTTTAAAAATCCTGTTATCTGTCCCCCCCCCCCCAAACCTATTATCAGGAGAACTAAACCATTGAAGTTAAAACGTAAATTAAAATTTAAAAAAAAAAAAAAGAATTGTTAGATGAAGGAAACCTGGCCTTATCATTTTGAACTGTCCGCTTTGGTTCACTGTATTAAGTCCCCGGTGCAGAACTTAAGGGTATGTTCACACTTGGGGTGGGGGGGTGGGGTGGGGGGACCTGTGTGAGCCGAGCGTAGTTGGCAACCATTTACGTCGCATATTTAGTAACATTTTGTTTGGATAAACAATTGCTTGCATAGTTATCTAGTGGAAGCCACACTCTCTTGTCATTTTTATTTTGGTATCTATTTGATTAAAATGTTTTGTTGTTGTTGTTGTTTTTGTGTGTGTGTAAACTTTCGCCTTATATCGTGATTACTATCTCATGTATGTCCAGGGTTGGCTTGTTTATCCTGCTGTGTCACTATATCTGAATAGATGTTGAGACATTCTTTTCTTATACACCTTAGTTAATTCTCTTTTAATATGGATGAGGTAGAATTCGGACAGTTCTGTAGCTGATACAGTTCTGCGTTTGTTTTAAGTGATTTTAACATGTAAATCAATGACGAAGTACGATGTATGGTATCTATTTCATCTGAGACACAAGAATTGCAAAGCTTATTATTAACCCACTCTGTCGTCTGCTACAATTTGTTTTTACGTTATTTCTCCCACTTCCTTTTCTCTGGTCAAGTTGAAACCTTACACTTTACACTATTATTCACTGTACCTAAAAACATGAATCAATAGGAAAATAAACAAATTACTTAATTAATTAGTGGTTGTTTTTTTTTTTGATAAATCGAAAAGGGGAAATAAATCCTGCAGTGTTGATATTAATGGCTGTAAATGTGAAGTTATTCCCATTTGATAAACTTGATTTTAAAAATAATTTGATTAACAAAATATGCTGGGCATAAAAACTACTACACTGTTACACACTAATCGTTTCTCAAACCGTGGGACTTTTCCCCATTATGCGAGGCTCACTTCTAGGGGAGGAATTTCTAAAGCTCGGAATATAGGAAAACTCGTGATCCCAGACTCTTCAGGAGTAGCTTGGAGCGCACTTTCAGAACCACTAGCTTGCTAGGAGGTTGAGGCCAGGGTAAAATCTGTTGGTACACAAGAGAACCTAAATGGACCGCCTCCGGACAACGGTTATATCTTCGAATGAATTCGGGAAAATATGTAGGTCGCAGATGGGACTGCGTAGCCACGTGAAATACTGCACTCCTCATTAATCTTAGGACTGGGAGGAAAGCCTTATTAGTATTAGACCGTGTCCTGTCTCCAGTGTGTCAGACGTTTGAGTACAAATCATGTCTGTGTTGCGCAAGGAGGACCTCTTGTATGTGTGGTTGTGTGCTTGGATGCCGAGACAATCATTGAAATCTCATCTTGATCGTCTTTATTACACACACACACACACACGAAGGGAGCACCACTGTAACTGAATCATTTCTCTTTATGTCTAAGTCCTCTTTCACTTAACTATGTTCCCCTCAAAACTATATCAATAGAGCAGCCTGCTAGTCAGCGGTTCTCAAACTCCTTTTTTTTTTGTTCCGCTTTTGAAATTTCTCTTTAAATTATACTAATGCCAATTTTAAACCAGTTAATATGTATGCTATTAAACGACACCAATAGACATGCTTTTACCGTATGAACTCGACACCAATCAATGATAACACCTCAGCTTAATGATCCCCAAACTAAGTCCCTTGGACCATAGTCATCTCTTCACACTGTCTGGACCCTCGAAACTACTGCTCACATTGCATAACCATCTAGGCTGACTTCCAATGGCTTCAACGATTGTTATTATTATTATTATGTTAGAAAGGAACTAATATTCATTCTCTGGCAGTGCCAGGGTCGAGCTTCGTTAGTGAAAAACAAGTCATTGTACTCCCTCGAACAGTGCCCACTGAGACATTTTTTTTAGTGATGTGGCAGGCCTGCAGCAGTACCGACAGGCAACGAGAATCTTTTTAGGGATGTTAACATTCTTGAAGGCGTCGGTGGGATCAGTTGTCAATATCCCATCAGTTGATATAGCAACAAGATATATATTTATTTTAGACAACCTCCAAAGCTTACTTTAGGCTCTATAATTTATTTGTTTTTCAATTTTAGTTTTCCTCATATTAAGGGATAGTAGTATTATTCTTCACTAATTTGGCCCCGGCAGACGCGTTAGATAATGTAAATGTCTACGTGTCAACTGGTTTGTCTCATTATTAGAAGCAGCGGAACATCCTCCGTAAAAGTGTTGTAACTCTTGTTACTCGTTTTTTAATATATTCATTGAAGTGTACTAGTGGGGGAGTGAGATAAAAGTTATCTACACCAGATAGCGCCATTAACCCCCGTCACGGTTATCATTCCAGTGTTACATTTTTGACAGTTCGTATCGCGTATCGACGCTTCTCCCTCTCTAGCTTGGTATTCCCACCGGTGGGGCGCCCATGATAACAGAGTAATCCACGCTTTTTTTTTTTGGGTGGGGGAATGGTGAAGTAATCCAGCGCCCCACACTCCGTCCCCCTGTGGCTAGCAACATGAAGTAACACTCCTTTCTTATTTTGTATGTTTGTTTTGTTTTCCTCCGTTACATCTCCCAATAAATACAACTATGTACTTACCACTATGCATTTCATATTTTTGTTGAGAAAGTTCATCTACATTCTATGTAAACTGAGTCGATGTATTACAACAACCTTTTCAATAGTTTTGGGCATTGTCTTAAAAAGTATTCTATGAAAGTGGACTTTGTATTGGTGCTTGGGGACAGGCGAGGGAAGGGAATAGCGTCTCTTCTCCATTCCGCTTTCTCTCTCTAGACTGTGTTCCCCTCAAACTATATCAAAAGTGGTCAGCGTCGAGCCATATCAAAAGTGCAGCCTGCTAGTCAGCAGGGGTTCCTATATCTCTTCTTTCATTTAACTAGGCTTTATAGTGAGTATTTTTTTTAATTATTTTTTTGGCGGAGGGGCGCTCTTCAATTATGAGCTACTGATGATATTTAATATTTCCCTCTAATTTTTTTCTCTTGTACAATTTAATCCATAATTATATTTAGAAGTCCATTGCTATGCTTTGCCGTATAATACTATATTTTGACCATTAGCTACTATAAACGTATTTAACATAACTACTTGTGCTAATTAGATCTAGATATGTGAAGCATTTGAAGAAAACATAATGATATTGAATCGATGTGTGCAGCTTCAAGGTTTTGGATGCACCAACACATTGGCTTGCTGAAAACAATCCATACATAAAGGACGCTTTGTCGCAGGGCTTTTCAAATGAGGTCAGAAATGGGGACTGGGTTAAAAAAAAAGGGGGGGGGGGAGGGGTACAGACTGAAGGTGTCCGTTTCTTGCCAAGGTCTTTCAGGGATTTCTGGGGCTCCCTAGCGAATGGAAATGAGGACATTTATAGGGAGATTTTTTTTTTGGTTCTTGATCCCCCCTCCCCTTTTGTTTTCCCCTCTATTCACTGACTGTACTTACATTTTCACTAGGAGGCTCAAGTATTTGAACAGAATCTTTTAACATATCCCCGCCTGGCCTCAAAGTTCATTTTATAAACATCCCATTAGGTTTGTTAGAAAGTAATAGTGTTAACTTCCAGTCACTTTTTTTTGGGTGTGTGGACAGTTTCTTCAAAATACTGCATTATTATTTTTATCCACATTTG
The DNA here is from genome assembly GCF_947242115.1 of Biomphalaria glabrata. Taxonomy (NCBI): domain Eukaryota; kingdom Metazoa; phylum Mollusca; class Gastropoda; family Planorbidae; genus Biomphalaria; species Biomphalaria glabrata. Next base: position 9,419,564 of record NC_074721.1, read on the forward strand.
CTGGGCATTTTACGTCAGATATTTCTAGAGTTTCTGCATATGATTCATGATCATTGATCAAGTCTTTGAATTGTTTCATTTGATTTTTGTTGTGTGATGTCAGCTCATGTGGACACCACAACCAGTAACCATCACTTGGAGACTGACATTCTGTTTTGATAGATATGTTTCCACACAATATGCAATGATTATTCGGGTAGTAGATCCAATAGCGACAGAGTGATTTCACCAAAATAAAACATATATTGCTTCGTTCATTTATATGAAATTCGAGCCCACCCCTTTACGTGGATTTTCTGTTATTAGATCAAGTAAACGCCACACCAGTCTGGATTAAACAGACTTTACAAACAATGTATATAGCAATCTGTCTGTGGTGGAGTCTCGTAGGAAGTTCGTAGATCTAAAATGTAGCCGGCAACAGTGGAATTTTTAAGCAGTCTACTTAAAAATTATTGCATATATAGATTGACATATTTCGTAACGGCTGTCATCAATGAGTAAATGTTGATAACCTTGTACTTATGTTTTACTTTTCACGTTGTTTCGTTGGAATCGCTTAGAACCATTGTGTGCTTTTCTTTTTCTAAAGCTTTAATTTTGGCCTTGGTGATACTGGTGTAGTCTCTATTCAAACTCAGAGTAATGTGTTCAAGTCTAGGGGCGTGTTGTTAGTGTGTAAAATATCACTGTGTTATTACGTCGAGAAGCGTGTTGTCCATGTGTGATGTCAATTCGCTTTCTGTTTTTGTTAGTTCGTTATGTTGTTATGCTAAGCAAAGACTTGGCAGCGTGTTGTCTGTGCCTAGCGTCAGCGTGTAGTTGGGTGTGTGTAAGCCTCCAGAGTTTGAACTCACCTAGCGGTGGAGAGGCCTACGCGTACTTCCTGTTCCCATCCATAAGGTGTGACCGAGACTTCGTAACGCTTCGCAGGCTCCGAACACTGCCTTGATTAGGTGGGGGGGGGGGGGGGGAAATGGTGGAATGAAAAGCTATTGTTTCTCTGCTGTAGTAACACACCGTCTAGTCGAGCTATGTGGGAAAGAAAGGGGGGGGGACTGATTGAACTATTTTACGGAATAGTAATGGGCCGTAATCAATAGTATTGTGCACTAAGAATGTGATTGTGTTCGCCTGCTAGCGTCTTGAGTCTGTACATTAGGAAATGGATTCACATTTGACCTCTCAGTGCTGCTAGTAATGGGAAATAAACTACTGCTCGAGCAAAAAACAAAAAAGTTACTATTGATCCTTTCCTTTCACGATCTGCATCGAAGTTTTTTTAGTTCTTCTTTTTATTTGACTGAGTAGTCGACACGCATAGAGCCGATTGGCTAATCTTATTAGCTCTACTATTCTGGTGTACTTCCCTTGTATGTTTTAATGAGGACAACAGACGTTCTGAACCATTCACTGCTGACTAGACCTGTCACAAGTTTGGAGCAAAGATATCTTTCACTCTTTATTCAAAAAAAAAAAAAATAACAAAAAATTCTGTATCTACGTTTTCGGGAACTCTCCATTACTTTTTCTTGAGTGGAACAGTCAAAACACGGAGACTTTGGTGGGGCGGGAGCTCCTCTCTGCTAGATCTAGGTTTAGAGTAAATGGATTTGCCTTTTCTTATTGTTTTTATGTCATTCATTCCCTGGTATTTCATAAAACATTTGACCGGATTACTTGAATCGCCTGTAATTATAATTGGATTAGACAGGATACATAATGATCATTATTTCATGTCTTATTTTGCTGTCTCCTTGTGGACAAATCGCTTCTACTACATAGAAGTGAGTCATACTAATGGGGGGAAAATAGATAAATATTTCTATTGGCTTTCTAACGGGATTAATATCAATGTATACAAATGAATTAATTTGAAATATTTAGCTAAAACCATTTTTTTACTTAATATAAAATACTTCAGTACTGTCTTGAGAGTTCTTCTTTAGCATCAGCGGCTGACTTTCACAACGTGGGCGTTGAAATAGTTGCTTGTACGAAGTGTTACTTATATACTGTTGGAATATAGAACCAAGAATGTTGTTGTACGAAGTGTTACTTATATACCTTTGGAATATAGAACCAAGAATGTTGCTTGCCAATTTTAAGTCTATCTGTTTCGGTTTTATATTTTAAATCAGTGTTTCCCAAACTGTGTTCCGATGAACTCTAGTGTTCCACGAGGCCTGAATAGGTATTCCAAGAACTACTGGATTAATTAACTAGTATGCTGCCAGATGAATTAATATCTATATAAAAAATAAGCTAAATGTTCCGCTAAATATTCAGAATGTGCGAATTGTTCCATTAGAGAAAAAAAATTTGGGGAACCACTGTTTTAAATAAACAAGTAACAAATAGTATGACGTACATTAATTCATTAGGTTTAGGTCCTACGTGAAGTGGAAGACCAACAGATCTGTAGACTGAAGTAACAACTATAGACTAGGGAAGTAAAGGTGTACATTCGTCCTGGATGAATCTCAGTGACAAGAGAGATTGTTTGAAGTTCTAATCGCATTGGCAAATGAACGTGCCGTAATTAGTGTGCTCCTGAAGTGGAAGCGACATAATTGCCATGACGGAATGTTCTTTGAAAGATCAGAACCGTGTCGCTCAGATCGATGACCATGTCGGCCGGCCCCTCGCCATCAGCTCGTATTGATACATTCATTCCAGCTGAGTACCGAGGATGAGGAGGGAGGGGGGATATAGAAGTAGAAATGATTGCCAAGATTTCTTTGCGACCACACGCCCTATCATTGAGTCCCCGCTCCGATATCTCCCCCCCCCTCTTCCTCCATGTATATTTTGTGGCAAGTGATAGGGTTATGATGCTTGCAACAGGGCTAAGCACTTTTTTTTTTCCTCCTAGTGTCATGTCAATAAGAATCACCTTTAGGTCACTTCTGCTTAGCACGCATGCGCACTTTGTAATTATACAGAAGTGCGTGCTCATTCCTTTGAATTAGTGCAAAGGAAAAGTGAAGAGAGTTACTTATAATGATCCGAGTAGTGATTTGATTACGTCATTCCGATTTTACGACATAGTTCTCGTGTGCACGCAATCTCTTAAATTGCAAGATCATCGTGGTAAATGCTTAGATTATAATTACCTTGATTAAAAAAAAAGAAAAACATTTTTTTTTGAGTAAAAAAAAAAAAGGGCTGCCAGTTTTCCATAAGCGTTAGTTGTGCATTGCCCCACCACTTGTTCGGTTTGATCGCAAAACATTTAAAAAGGTAGAAGTTCCGTGCCACCTACAAAAAAAAAATTATTCTGCCTCTGATGAGCCCATCCAGAGTCACAAAAATAGCCGACCATGTTTCGAACCCTCGTCACCGCCTTGCTGCACACACTCCCCTCCCACACTGCGCATAAGCTCACCCATTTCCACCCTCTCTCCTTCCTCGGCATGTCCTATGCCGCTATCAACGCCGTGGTATATAAAATGAACAAAAGATCCCGGGGACCACACATCGACTGCCTAGGGCAAACAAATAGAGAATTCAGAACCTTCAAATCGTTTTGTGTGGGGGGGGGACCCTCACCCTAAGGGCCCCCCCCCCCCGCCCCCCACCGTCCAAACATAAAGGGGCCCCCAAGTGTTTGCACGAGATCGCTGATAAAATATAGGAGCATTGCACCAACTGCTCATGTTTGCGAAAGAGCCTCTACAGTACGGTTGCGGGGGAGATGATTAAGGGGGAGCGGTGCGGGCTGTACGGGTCGGTTGGGGAAAAAGTGGAATGGATTTGTTTCCGTTAGATTGCAAATACAACAAGGAGAAGGGATGAGCTGGGGACTGTGTGTGGGGGGAGGGGGGAGGATGGCTGTTGAGTCGAATGGAGGTGCGAGAAACCAAACCTGACATTTGTATTTGGGGTACATCTTGACGTCATTATAGAGCATGTCTGTCCTTGCACAACGTGAGACCCAACTTACTCATAGTCTATTATTACACACAGACTGTAGAAACCCAAGGTAGAAGGATTAATTCCTTATAACATTGCCTGTTTGTGTGTGTTTTATTTTATTGCCGATACACGCTCGTACAACCCGTAGACATTTTAATTTCTTTATTCACGTTCGTGAATACCTTTTTTTTTCGTACTTGACAATGTGCAGATTTAAAACGTTTACTACTGGAAGCCATACGGACATGAAAATGTCACATTTTGTCATCTTGTAGTTCAGAAGTTTAACAGAGAAGAATAAAGAAAAGAAACGCGAGACGGAGTTTCAATAGGGTATTATTTAAAACAAAAAAAGTGAAATTGAAGGAAAAAAAAAGTTGATTGTTCAGATGGTCGAGCCTTGAAAGAAAGAAACCCAGTGACGTTGCATAGGTAACCAAGATGTGTATGTGTGTTTGTCTGTGCCCCAGCAGAGCGTGAGCTCAAGGTCTTTAAATTGTCAATGTTTACTTGTCTCAAGAAAGATCAAATGTTTACTTCCTACTTGTCTCCCCTGCTTCTATCTTTAACTCTTCACACCTTTAAGCGAAACGAATTGCTGAAAGAAAGGGAAAAAAAAAAGAGACAATAATGTTCAATAGTTTCAAAAAAATACTTTTAAAAAAATCAATAACAAGTAAGCCAGTGTCGTTGTATGTTTCAAACCCACACACACACATGCACACGTTCTATCTCCCCCCCCCCCAACCCCCCAAAGTTTATCATAAAAGTTCCCAGTATATTGTTTCTGCGTTCTTATTGTAATAGTCTGACTTTTATCGAGCCATTCTACTTTATTTCTCAATCAGTAGTAATCGATTGAATCTGACGAACGTATTGTCGGCCAAACTAGCAAGTAACAAACTTCTGCACATTGCTATACCGTTGACCAGCGCTTCTCAACATATTGGACAAGTACCCATGAACTACCTGAACGCTTGTCAGGCTGAACCTAGGGCTTACTTTATAATTAAAACTTATTCATGAATATTTACATCTAACTTCCCGTTGTACACTTTTTTTTTCACCAACAGAAGCCTAGAGTTCTTTCAAAAAAAAGAAGAATTCTTAAAAAAGAAGTAAATGTGTTCTTTAAAAAAGAAGTGTAGAGTACTGGTTCTATGAAAAGAAGTGTAGAGTACTGGTTCTTTGAAAAGAAGTGTATAGAGTACTGGTTCTTTGAAAAGAAGTGTATAGAGTTCTGGTTCTTTGAAAAGAAGTGTAGAGTTCTGGTTCTTTGAAAAGAAGGGTAGAGTTTTGGTTCTTTGTAAAGAAGTGGAGAGTTCTGGTTCTTTGAAAAGAAGTGTAGAGTTCTGGTTCTTTGAAGCGTAGAGTTCTGGTTCTTTGTAAAGAAGTGTAGAGTTCTGGTTCTTTGAAAAGAATTGTAGAGTTCTCGTTCTTTGAAAAGAAGTGTAGTAGAGTTCTTTGGTCAGGAACTTTATGATATTATAGTCTTCTTTTTTTTAAATCACACTTTTAAATGCATGTTCTGACAAAGAAATTCTTTTTATTCTTTCTATTTCTCTGAACGTCTGGAACTCTATTATCAACTTCATAATTGGGCTTTAGTTCTTATGTATAGGCCTTTGTGAAACTGTCTACAGCGCCACTGCGATGTACTTTCGCTAGCAGTTCCTGCTGATCGAACGTCACTCTCCGGTGATCTAATCAGATTGCATACCGGCAACGATTTCTGATGTGGTCCGTTGAACATTGAACAGCGTCCTCTCCTCCCTCTTACCTACTCCCCCCCCTCCCCTCCCCCCGGGGGCTCGCTCATTGCTCATGTTAATTTCGCATTGATTTTTTCGTGTTCTCCGATTGTCACCTTTGTGTGTGTGTGTGTGTGTGTGTGTGTGTGTGTGTGTGGGTGGGTGGGTGGGTGGGGTGGGGGGGGGGAGTAAATGTTGTCATTTATTTGTTTTTCTCGGGGCCGCGTCTTGGGCTCTGATGGACTGTGAAGAGCGGGGCTCATTGATCCACGTGTGGCTAGGTGTGGCTACAGTAGCTGGACGCTGTGGATTTATATCTATGTTATCGACGCGCCGCTTTGTGAGTATACTGTATAAAGGCTCGGAAACACTAGCGGGTAACCCAAGTGCTAGTCGAGCATTCGGTCCTTGGCTGGGTGATCAAGCGTGACCGACGTTGGCGAGTATCTCAGTGTTTGGTCTAATGGATACAATCTTCCTTTCTTTAATTGTTAAACAAAATAAAAAATGCGACTCCTAAACTATTGTACAAAATTTGTTTAGTTGTTATAGTTCTATTTTTTGCTATCCAGTTTTTTTTAATTTTACAAATGTAAGTTATCCAAAATGATGGGGCGTCACCACACGAGGGAAGTCCATCCTGGGCTTTTTTTTTAAATCTCATTTGTATGGGGTTTTATTATGTGCTACGTGTCAACGTTTGTTATCAGTCTATGTCGTAACACAATTATTGATTGTTGATGACAACACATTAATTTAAAAAAAAAAAATAATCAAATAGTCGGAATTAATCATTTTTTTGTTTAATATAAAAAAAATGTACTAAGGGGAGATAAGCCTTGTGTAGCGAATTAGGTCGTTCGCTAAAAATTTTGTACTAAAAATAGTCGATCAAACCTCTCTTGAATAGCTCATTGGCTAGCATGGCGGCCTTCCTTCACGGAGGCTCGAGACCTTTTTAAAAAATCCCTTTGAAAAGTCAGTACAGAAACCTTCTCACAGGTAAACTCCGCCGCTTCCCTCCAATTGTTCCATACACGTGATAGGGCCATGACGCACTGAGCATGTTATAATCAGAACAGTTGCGCTGAACATAAACAATTAATACAAATTCCAGTCGCACTCATTTATTATTGTTAGTCTAGAATCTATTAAAATGAGTGTATATAATTGGTACAAAATGGCTGAAACGATTTCACTCACTAGAAGCCCCGTTGTTTGTTTTTAAAGTATTCTTTTTGCTTGATATTTAATATAATGTACATTAACTTACACAAAGTCGGTATCAGTCGAAATCAAATAAAAATCTAAATGCATAACAAACCAAATAGAAAAGTGACTGTCAATATTCTTGCAATTAAAAGTCTTGTCCCCTATTTGCATTTCTTGGTGACTAGAGACATAGTCGTAACCCCTGTTGAATGTTCGAAGCTTCTTAACAACAGTTTCACTTCACGAAAACTCACCCAAGTACAATAATTATTAATTAGTGTCTTCAGACAGATCTGTTTTAGTTTAGACAACTCACGTTTAGTGAACCGTAACAAACTTGTAGTATTGAGATTTGTTTGTAAATAAATATGTCAAAAGACTTATTATTTTCATTCTGTAGCTCTGGGAGTCTGTTGACATACAGTTTTATTGTCGTTAGTTGGGATATATCACATTCTGACTAACCTGACTAGACTTCCCTATCCCTAGCTACAAGGTTTAACCTAGCTAGACTGACTAGAATGATTTTTCTGACTAGGTTGTAAATGGCTGAAATGTTTTAACATTATTTTTTTTTTCAGCCGCTGCTGACCACAAATGGCGGTGAGAATGAACCAAGAACCCGGCGGGTTCAAGCTTCTGGAGGAGGATGCTCTGGACGACCGGCCGTGCCAGGCGGTCAAGACGTTCGTCTCCCAGGTGCTTGACCGCAAAGACATGAAGGACCAGGAGGTGGCCAACAGTTTTCGTAATGTAAGTATTGTTCCCATCAAGCTCGTCTTGTAGTCCGCAAACCTAACCAATGACTGTTGCACTGGATCTCACATACTCCTATCTCTGTCTAGGCTCTTCACGGTGTTCTAGATCCTAGGTGAATTAAGCATTGCTCTATGAAGCCATCTTTGTCTTAGAGGTTGCTAAAGAAAAAAAAAAGTAAAGTTCCCCTTTCAGGCTTTGCTGTCTATAGGGCAGATGATGTAAAGGTCATCTGTTTCTGTGGTCTACGGGTAACAAAGATGTCATGTGGCCAACACAACGACCAACGCCTATACTTTCCCCAACTAATGTTAGGTACCCATTAGAGTTGGGTGGAATCAGTCTCCCAAAGATCCCGAAATTAAAAATCCAAGTCTTCAGGATCGAAACTGGGGATTTGGGTTCGGAAACCAAGCGCTTTACCGCTCAGCCACTCGCCTCCCAGAAGTTGCTATGTTGTAGATTTTTTTTTTTTCAAAATTCCAGTTCGTTCCTTTTTTTTTTTTACAAGATCCTAACACTAAACCGTATGAAGCAGGAATTTCTCTTTTACTTGGATATTAAAGTGGTACCAACTTTGCTTCCCTTTTTAGACTTGAGACCTGCCGTTTCAAAACAAAGTGGCCATCGGATTCATATATTCGTGCATTAAAAATGTTTTTTCAGGTTTCAGACTTTGTCAGCAGATGCTTTGAGTTCCATGACCTCCTCTGCTCATTTCAACACTTTTGTTTTTCTACACACCGGATCTACCAAATCTGTAGCTCTTTAGAATCAGCCATTATCGGGAATCTCCAAATCAGATCTAGTGCCAACTGTTATTTTATTATGTTCGTGTTGGGCATGAGATCAGAACAAAAAGTAGAACCACACTTATTGAGATGTCTTTTGCTTAAAACAATCACGATTTGTCTTTATCATTGTGTGTAGTTATGTAAACCTCCAATTTCAAGCCATAGACTGGTCTTTAGCTGCTGCTCATTAACCCTTTCTGACCGTGACACAATTTTCATTCTTCAAACTTCCCCATAATCACTAGTGAGGCTTGCGTGCACACGCTAGAGCTAGATAAATGTGTTTGTTATGTACACGCACTGATGTAATTGCGTATAGCTAGTGTGGGCCTATTTATATAAGCATGTATTTCTGTGCGTGTGTGTGTTTTGGGAATGAGCGCTTTATGAAAGATGTGGATGCGCGCGCGTGTGAAAGAAGCACACACGAGATGGTAGTAAAACAAAGAGAGGTAACTCGCTGCTACGTCTGACCTGGGGAGTAGAAAATTGAAGTAAAAAAAAAACATAACAAGAAAGGCGGGGGGGGGGCGCGAGAGATGCCAATCTATTAAGAGAAAACTTAAGAAGCTATTCCAGTCGACTAAGACAGAGCTGCTTGCCCCTTGACTCGGTGTAGATTGCATGCCGTTTCCGCTCCAGATCACGTGCTGGCAATGCTAACAACCGTTGATAGTCTCCCCCCCCCTCCCTCCATTTCACTAAACAGCTGGTAGGATGAGTTGAATGTTTTTGGACTGGACACAGCAATGCTGCAGGAGAATGGAGGGGGGGGGGGATGTCATGCATGTTTAAGTATTAATTGCTTTTCATCGTAAGTGCATTTGGCCGGGGGGGGGGGAGTAAGTGCCAGACGCGGTTTTGGGTAAGTTTTTTTGTTTTTTTTTAAATGAGGGGTCGGGATTAATGGTCGTTGTTATCTCCCTTGAGTTGAAATGCTTCGTTTTATTGGTCACTCACTTCACTGGTCAATGGGAGCGCAGAGATTAAATGCCACGTGTCCGTTATTTTTTTCCCTGCTGGCTTTGGACCGTGAACATTGTGTGCGTGGTGTTTATTGACTGGTCAGTTTGACTCTCGGCCAAGATCACATCTTTGGTTTTAGCTAAACGAGTGAGATGACATGAGTGCGGCGTTGTTTGATATACCTCGTTTATGTCTTAGAGTTTGTCTTATTCTTTGATTGTGTGCAGTCTTGTCAACTAAATCTGGCATGCGCGACTAGGGTGGCGGGCCAGAAACAAGAAACATCTAACAGCAAACGAAATATCCAAAAGATTTACAAATGAGCACCGCTTTCTTGTGCCCCAACGAGTTCAACTCTTTTAGCTGATGCGGGAAGATGACGGAGTCTAATCGGTCTTTAAGTAAGCGTCTAGAGACGGGATGTTAGACGCTTCCATTCTATGATGAGCTGTAGAGTTAGTTGACGCATGGTCAGATATCATATCATTAACTTTATAGGAGGAATGACTAAGTCTTCGTCTATTTCCCCACACTATGTTGAGCTGTTGGCGGCTAATAGTGATTATAAACAATCCTTTCCTTGTGCCCGATTGGCGTAATTCTGTTGTCTGCGTTCACAATTCATGAGGCGATCATTTTTCATAAAAAAATTTGCGGGCTAATTGACATCTATTCGTGCATTTATTTCTGGCCTCATTAAGACGTGAACGTTTCATTTAACGGTTCTCATCTGTACCATAAGGTCACGTCTGAAACCCACAACGAGGAGTGTAATAAACTTGACTCGCTTGTTGTAAGGGCTGGGACGAGGTGACATTCCAAGGAAATGTCTAATGTCTGTGTCTCACCAACTGCTCTCTCTCTCTCTTTTTTTTAAAGGCCAGTAGTTAGCATTCTGTGGCGAATCACATTTTACTCTTTCAGGGGACCCCCTCCCAGCCCACACACCTGCAAACACCCGCTTATCTGACCTAGGGCCCGATAGCGGTACTTCGGTGCTGTTTATGACCCACGGGCTGTAGTGGGTCTTCAATAAAAAAAAAAGTGAAAGGTCCAGAGATAAGCCTGGACGAGGAGTGTGGCTTAAGGTAATCTTCATGGTGGAGCCAGGACCCTTGATTGGGATCTTACCTCCCGGGTTATTGGTTCAAGGCTTTCTGTCCGAGGGACAGGAGAGGCTGAAATGATGGTCAGATTATGGCGTGTTCACACTGATCGACTCGGGCTGACCCCTGAGCGGGTTATCTTCGAGTTTTGGAAAACAATCGGATTTAGTTTTGGGCTTGTTTACAGATTAATTGGTCAGAGACATTGGACGTACTTTGTCCAAGCTGGGGCGAGATCAGAGGTTCTCAGTGTAGTGATGGTCGTACACTATACAGGTTATGCTCCTTGACTAGAGGTTCTCATTGTATTGATGGTCGTACACTATACAGGTTATGCTCCTTGATCAGAATTTATAAAAAGGCTTGAGCACCAAGCTCCATAGGGAACTTTGTTATGTGAACCAACATTAGAGCAGCATTTGCTGGGACTAATCTTACTGATGTAGCTTGTCACACAATCGACTATACATGTTTTATAAGCAGTCGTGTCTTCACTAAGTTTATATCAACTCATTCCGTCCGTCTGTCTGTCTGGTACACATTTTGTACACGTTTTTTTCCTCCCATTTCTCATTCTCGAATCAAATTGAAATTTGCACAAATATTTACAGTCGATGACAATCAATCAAAAAGTTCATCAAATAGTTCACCAATTAGGCCTAGTAATAGTTGATTAATTGTATTTTATATAGAATAAGGTAGTTAAACCTTGCAGTAGACATATATGGCATTGATATTGCTGTTCTTTAAAAAAAAAATTTCCTATCACTGTATGAAATTTGTATTTGCTACTTTTACCTTATTGACATACTGCACCATCACTTTTGAAACATCTAAAATAAACATATAATAGGAAATTATAAACAAAGATTACATTCAATTTTGTCAGCAAAGCCTATGATGGTATGAGTTTGCAAAGCAAAGGGACCTAACTGTAACTTCACAGATGTCGTTTGATAAATAAGGGTACCCGAAAGCTTTTGGGAACTTGTATAACAGATTTGTTTTGAAGTCCTTGGCCTAGAACCACTCCCACCTCATTCGAAAGACTGTTTTAGTCTTGGCGAGTTTGACCCTACAGTCTACTCGTGTCAGAGTTCTCTCTCAGACATATCACGGGGTGGGGGGGGGACACACTGGACACGGCAGTTAGCAAATATATTTGTCAAGATTTACTTCAGGTGGGTGAGGGTCACGGGGTTACGAACTCGTAGATGTATGTATGTGTGTGGGTGCGTGTGTTTAGAAGATGTAGTGGGAAATTGGACTGACCTTGACCCCCGTCTCTATTATTAAGAATGTGCCATGTGACCCGAGCAAGACGATTAAAAACGAAAACTACACTGACAACCAAAAAAAAAAAAAGTACTAAATGAAAAGTAAAAAGCATAGACATAAATAAATATAGACTGGCCGAAGGAAGTAACTTCATGTAACTTGAAAACATGTATATCTATTGTATTCGGATTTCCGAATTATGAAAAATTGAATGATCTTCATTCTTAGAGATTAAACAAAACACTTGTGAATAAACAAAACACTTGTGAAAACATGGTTATGGCTGAAATAGATCTGAATACTTAACTTTTATACTGCTCATAAATGCTGTGTAATAAAGTACACAAAATTGCAAGTCACAAATTTTCGTTTCATAAAACTCTTTAATCGGCCAGTCTATATTTATTTATGTCTATGCATAGACATATATAGTAGAGTCACTATTGCGGAGCAGGCATGTTTGCGGAACAGCTCGTCGAAATTAGTTAAAATCTACTTTATTTTGAAATTTTCTGCTAAACTACTGTAACGGTACTGCGCATGGTCCATTTCTCTACATTTCCAATATAAGGGTTTTCCTTTCACAGCAGAAAATTAATTTTGACTCCATGTTAAAGTTGACAGGTGTGGAATCGTCCATTATTTTTCACGTACCAGGAGAACCGCATAGGCCATGGCTTAAGGCTTTTTAAAAGTGATAATGACATATCAGCTGCATGATACACATATTTTTCGGTTTACAAATGGATGAGAAAAAACTTCATTTCATAGCTATCTACCAGAAATTCAATTTTTAAAAAATTAGGAGGTGTTTATCCTGTTTTTACCTTTATAAAGATAGTCACAATTGTGGAACACTTTAGATGTTATTTATTTGACCTGCGCATTTACTGTCATTAGCTGAATATTTACATAGTGATTTAGATATCGGAATTTAAATATGAGTTTGTATTAGTATACATACATTTAAAAACATTTAGAGAATAATATTACATATAATATATAATCTATGACATGGGCGTAGCCAGGATTTTTTTCGGGGGGGGGGGGTTTGTATATGTATTTATATGTGTGTATGTGTGTGTACATGATCTTTATTACATTCTGACCCTTCATTCTTTTGGAAGACGTTTATTGTGCCCTAGAATAGTGGAAAAATTGTAGATTCCCCGCCATTATTAGCGATTGGGACTGGGGGAGTGCTAGGAGCTCCCCCAGCGCGGGGCGAAGCCCCGCCGCCAAGTACTATTTCTGATATTGAAAGCCAACAAAATGCATATTCTGAAGTATATACACTGCATTATTCCCCGCCATTATTAGCGATTGGGACTGGGGGAGTGCTAGGAGCTCCCCCAGCGCGGGGCGAAGCCCCGCCGCCAAGTACTATTTCTGATATTGAAAGCCAACAAAATGCATATTCTGAAGTATATACACTGCATTTTTCTGCTATTAAAAAGTTTTATTTCAAAAACCGCATGTGCTATTCTTACTGACTTAGACCCTCCCGCGCCGTTCTGCGCATTTGCCGTCAAGCTGTTTCCATAAAAATCTGTCACTGGTAATGTCTAAAGCCTCTTCCCATCTGCCATGAGGACCTCCATGAATGAGTGGCGTCAAGTTGTACTAGGATATCATTGCAACTCTTCTTATGCGTAATTCATTTTGTCGGAGAACATGTCCCGCAAACCTCATGCGTCGCTCTCTCACAATCTTACTAAGGGGTCGACTCCCAGTTCGGCATGGAATTTCCTTGATTTAGACCCGATCTCTATAACTGACTCCTAAAATCTGTCTTAGCCATCTTTGTTGAGCTACATTTAGTGTTTTTCAATTTCGGCAGATGACTATTCACTGCAGTTTATTAATGGAGCCCTGCCACTGGTAAAAATGTGTAACCTCTCTTGAATACGCTCTTGGAATTAGGTGACTGTAGTTTGCTTTAGATTTTATATCGAAAAGAGAAGTTTTATCGTCAAAATCTTCTGTTGGGGGTTTTCCACCTCAAAATGCTCTTTAGGGGGATCTTAAACTAAAAACCATCTGGAGGGGTTTTAAACTTTAAAAAAAAGCCATCTGTAGAAGAGGGGTTTAAACTCAAAACCCCCGACTGGATTGGCTACGCTCAAATAATTTTAGTGTGTAATTTGCTTTTTTTTTTATATTGAAGAGGTATTTTTAGCATTAAACCCCTCTGAATTGGGGTTTAAACTCAAAACCCCTTTTGGCAACGCTCATAGCATTTTGAGTGCGTAATTTGCTTTTTTTCTTACACTGAAGATGTATTTTTTAGCCTCAAACCCCCCTGGCGGGGGGTTAAACTCAAAACCCCTTTGGCTACGCTCATAACATTTTGAGTGCGTAATTAGCTTTTTTTTATGTTGAAGAAGGGGTTTATCGTAAATTTTAGAGGGGGTTTTAGAACTAAAATCTTCCTTAACTGTGCTCTTGGAATTAGGGGATTTTCGTTTGCATTTTTTTGGTTTTGTTTTATAGAAGAGGAGGAGTTAACTGCAAAAACCCCAGGTAAGGGTTTAGAACTCAAAACCACTGGTAGGGGGTTTTAAATTCAAAACCCCTGGTAGGGTTTTTTTTAACTCGAACCCCTATGGTAGGGGTTTTAAACTCGAACCCCCCTGGTAGGGGTTTTAAACTCGAACCCCCCTGGTAGGAGGTTTTAAACTCAAAACCCCTTTGGTTGTGCTGGGGCAAGTGATGGTTAAGTATTAAAATCTCACCTAAAATAAACAAAATCAAAGCAAAAAATCAGTCACTAAATTCCGATCCCCGAAAAGGGGGGGGGGGTTGAACCCCAACCCCCCCCCCCCCCGGCTAAGCCCATGATGTATGATAACCAGACGTCCAGCAAAACGAAAAAGTCATAATACCATATATAGGCCTATATCATAATATTAATATAACAAAAAAGAATTAAAGAATATTGGGGAAAAAAAAACTTGTAAGGAAAATATATCAGAGTAGTATGACGTCATTACAATTAAAGAAGAGGTAAAGAATCAAAAAGTGACAATGTGTGTCTTTAGCTTTAATAAAAATAAAATTAATGTAAAGGATAAGGAGTTCAAGTATTAGAGTAATAAAATATAGGCTTTATATAGGCTTTGTTCCGACATTTTTACCGTGTTCCGCAATTGTGACTTCTTTAAAAATCATGTTCCGTAATTGTGACTACCCATATCTCAGTCGAATTGAATGTAAAATTTAAATATCTGTTGAAAAACTAAACAAAGCGTCTATTTTTATCGGAAAATGGATGGGCAATGCCTAGATACTTTTAGTTTTTCCATAGGTCTAACCATTACGGAGCAAAAAATTGAAAACTAAAAGTAGCTGCAAACTGTTCCGCAATAGTGACTCTACTATATATATATATAGACTGGACGATAAAGAACAAATTATTATCGGAAACATTTGGGAAAAGACAAGTTTGTAGATCCACATCACAAACCTATATATATTTGCCTATGTCTATGATTATAAAACAAAGACAAAATATTGGGAATATGGCAGTTTTGCACTTTTCAAAACTAAAGATCAAAGGTATATATTGGCTGAAATGTTAGTCCTAGAATTTATAGCTCAATCGCCGCCATTTTTTTTTCACATAGATATAGTACATAAAACATATTGACTCCCCCCAAATAAAAATAACTTCCTACTTCCAGTCTATATTATTTATGTCTATGTGTCTATGGTAAAAAGCCAATTCTGACACAAGAGTGCTACATGCATAACAGTGCACAACAGTGCACTCTGATGAAGAAGTGCAAACCCACACACACACAGCGAACCAATACAAATAAAATCTTTAATATTCGTTGTTCCAGTAAACCCTATTTTCAAACTGTAATATTTTGGATTGGATTCTGTTTTGTTCAAACATCAAGTTGGAGCAGTGAACAGAACATAAAAAATGAGAACATTGAATTAAAAAAAAAAATTTTATATGCTGACAAATTCTAGGGACAACCCAATTTTAAAAAGTCTCTTTATAGTCTCCCCCATCCCCCCTAACATTCCCATGAAAACATCTGGCCAGACTAATGACCAACTCACATTTACTTTTATGTACAAATGCCAGGTACACACAATATGGTGGGCATCTTTAAAATCACAAATTATTGTCTCAGACTTGAATGAAATTTAAACTTGAGACTTTTCAGTAAAAAATCCCAAACTTATCTCTCTGCCACCAAGCTCCCAGAAAACTGAAGATAGTGTGATGTTAATTTTTTGAAACCTACATTCTCCAGTTTGATTGCTTCCCTAAGTAAAGTTTCTATCCCATTTAAGACTTGTAATGATAAGGCTATTAAAGTGTATTCATGTTTGAGGCTAGCAGTTAATATTATATAACCAGCACAGTGACCAGCTACATTTACTCTCGACTATAATTGTTCTGTACTGGTAGCACTTGATGGACTCAGAAATGTCATAAAACATCTCCCTTAAGTCTTTCTTACCCCATATTTAATTTGTTTTGATATTGTTTACTGAAATCTTTATAATAAATTTATAATTTTCCTTCAGCTGATGGAGTACAGGGACTCAACCTCCAGCCCCAGTGCCTGCAGTGTGGCTACCTCCACCTCAGCCCTGGATGGAGACAGGCTTAACTCCCCACCGTCTCCCTCCTCGCCTGGCACTGCACCAGCGCCCATGGATGACCAGCGGCTGCCCAACGAGCTTCTGGATGAAATCTGTGAGGACATTGGAATGAAGGAAGGCATGGAGCTGGACTTTGTGGAGTACCTGATGGAGCAGGACAGCAACCCACACATCTACATGACTCAAGAGGCCATTAGCTCTGGAGCCTACAACAGGTCAGTTGATCAACTCTTCAGTTTGAATAGTGAAACTTTGTTTCTATTAGTGCTATAGAAAGATCCTGGATATCAACTAGCTTGGAGAACCCCTTGTCCTATTCACCACCATGTGGCGACCCTAACCGTAAAATGATATTCTAAGTTAATCCAATTCTTAAGTAACTAAAGCTTTTGATAATGTTATAAAAATCATAATGTAGATATTTCATAAGCATTTCCCAAGCTTTATGTTTAATTACAAAATGATATTAAATTATATTTGTCTAAAATAAACTACTGCTTATAATTAAATATCTTGATATTATTTATTTTATTTTCTATTGCCCATTCCCCTTAGTCATGTTCTATACTTATGTGGCTATTTGAAAAGCAACATCTATCCTCATGAAAATTTCAAGTTTTACACTTTAAAAAAAAAATCAAAATTTCTGTTGGTCTTAGGCGACATCTGCTAAATAGTCATTCGACCCAAAAGGGGGTCACGACCCACAGTTTGAGAACCCCTCACCTACAAAGATGACACTACAAATGGGGAACACTGAAATAGGATTGAAATGGCGATTGGGCCTTACACTGACCTGCTGACCACTGTTAGAAAACAAAATAAAACAGACTATATCAAGTGGTCCTCAGGGCTCACAAAGACCTTTCTGCAGGAAATAGTATTTAGGAAAAGAAAAGGCAGACAGAGAAAGTGATGAGAAGACAACATCAAAGAATGGATATGCCTGAGAATCTAGTCATGGCAAAAGACAAAGAGGAAAAAGAGAGATGACTGACAGATCATGTGTAGACCGACTAAGGGAAAGGTGAAGGTGAATACACAAATCAAAAGATCAACATGAAAACATATTGAAGGACTAACAAAAGATAAAAAACTTGAAAACAACAGAATTCTCAAATTTCATTTCATATTGTTCTTTAAAAGGATTAAAAGGATTA
This sequence comes from Biomphalaria glabrata, assembly GCF_947242115.1. NCBI lineage: Eukaryota > Metazoa > Mollusca > Gastropoda > Planorbidae > Biomphalaria > Biomphalaria glabrata. The sequence goes on from NC_074721.1 coordinate 9,437,131, forward strand.
AAAATGATTCTTGTTTACTTTAGCTTGTAAAAAATTTATAAAAATGGTATGAAATGAAAAACTAACAAAATAATTAAGGGCATAATCATCTAAAGTCACTATCAGTAGGTTACAATTTGCAGATATCCAAAGTCAATGTGGCACTAGCTAAACTATGTAACAGAATCATCTCATATTGAAAATTGGTCATTTTGTTCATGTCTTAAGAATGTAGAAAAAAAGACACCCAAAATTGACAGAAAATGTAGAGAAAAAAAAAAGAAAACCCAAAATTGACAAACTGACAAAGAGAAGTATCACATGGGGGAAAAGCAGGTGAAAGTATATTTCATAGAGGAATAGTTGACTTTATGATGAATATTGTTGGAAGCCTCTTACAAAGCTGGACATTGATTACAATCTGCTGACTACCAATAATTTTTTGTCTTAAGTATTGTAAATAGAAATCTTAATGTTATCATACAATTATATAACACATTTTGATAGTAAAATGAAAGTGTTTTGTTGAGTAATGTTTTTTTTTTTGTTATTGTTTGCAGTGCTGCTGGTTCTACTATATCAACACCGACAGGTAGTGCTAGTGGAGGCTCCAACAGTGGCAGTGGAAGTGGTAGCCATGGCAGTAACAACAACAACGACACCAACAAAACCCTCACTTTGCTTAACCCACCAACAACTACCACTCCAAACTTCCTATTCAAACCTAATTTCAATGACTCTGATTGGTTGAACCAGTTTCCAAGTCCCCTGATCCACTCAGGACAGTCCTCAGGAACCACAACTCTCCAGTCTTCGGAGAACAACAGCCCTTCCAACAAACGAATTCATTTATCTGTATCAACAGACACTAGTCCTAACAAAGGGCGATCTCTGACACCACCTGGTTTTAACCAGCAAGGGTATAGTCAAATGAACAACCAGAACATGTTTAAGATGCCGCAGTCTGGGCCGCTGACCAAAAGGAGTCACTCCTTTCCTCAGGGGGCCCCAGCCTCATCGCCTGTTCAGTCAACACACTCAAGTAGTAGCCAAGGGTCAAATACATCATCGAATGGTCACAATGCTTTCTCCAGACCACATGAGTTTTCTATGAACCCTCCGTCCTCTGCTCAGCCGAGTGATTCGAGTGACCAAGAAGACAATATGATCAAGAAGGTACCATGCATATCCCCTAAGCCGATAATGCCTACATCGTCAACATCATGTGACTTCATCAAGCCAGGTTCTCCAGCCTATGTCCAGGGCCAGCTGAACCCAGCCTCTATGGGGACAAGAGATGGTAGTGTCTTCCAGAGAGTAGGGAAACAGCAGCCTCCACCACCTAATATAAATGTAAAGTCTATGCAGCAACAACCTCAGATGCAGCAACAACAACCACAACAGAGGTAATGACTGCAACAGTCTCTTACATTGCTGAATAGTTTTTACATTTTAATCTTGGTTGACATTAACTAATGCAGTTTTGTAGCTTTAACTTAGGTCAGCGCTTGCTAATATTTTCACTGGTGGGAAAATTGCAGTGGGCAGTGAAAGTTCTTTTCATCCAGTGAATGAGTGAGCTGTTTAATTTTTGGCAATTATTAATATTAAGACATGGAAAAAATTATTCATAACTTGATTGGGGTTTATGATTGTTAATTGATTATTAATAATACATCTCTACTTAGCTTTAGTGTTATTTTCCTATAACATTTATTCAATCTAGACTCAATTTATTGGCTTAGCCCCTGAAATCAGATACTTTATAAATTTAGTTGCTAGAAGTTTGATAAATCTAAGGAAATGTAAGAAAACACAATTTCTATTGATTTACAAACAATGAATGCAAGGAATAAATAGTATTTTAAAACTAAATTTCTTGTTACCAAAGACATTACAAACTAATTAGCATTTCATTTTGTTTTTTAACCAGATGGCTTGGTCCCCTTCAGAAGCAGGCCCACCAGCACCCCAATTACTTCAACAAAGCAATGTACACCCCTGGACATTATCAACCCCATCACACCCACCCTAACATGAGCCATGTCCACATGCCCCATATGGCTGGCCCCCCTGGACCGCACAATCCCCCCATCAGAACCCCGGTGGACTCGCCACTTGATCAAGGGTACTTCTCCAATGAGTCGGCGGGCAATTGCAGCAATGGCTCTGCCCCGTCCCCAGCATTCACCACATCCTCCATCTCCTCCTACTCTTCCATCTCCACCATGATGCCAGCTGACCAGTCGCAGAGCTACCAGAAAAGTTCCATCATGCAACAGCAACCACAGCAGTCTCAAGGTGAGATTTTAAAGCATTAAGCCTGTCCAATTTAATTGTTTTGAAGCATCATAAGTTACATTGTTTAAAGAATATTTTATTGGACATGGCATTAATATATGTTAAAGATCTGCAAACCATTTTGAGTTTTAAATTGAAATTTCTACACTTTGAAAGCCTAGTTAATATAATTTTATTTTTTTTCCAACAGGAATGACAAATAATCGACCTATGGGTCAGAAGTCTGTTCACTTTGCTGATTTGCCAGAAGGCAGCCCACCAACATACAACCAGAATAATGCAGTGGGAATGGATATCAAACCCTCCTTTGGTCCTAATGCCCAGGCGGACTGTGCATTTGATGGAGACAGCAATGGCCAGTCAAAAGGTATGCAGTCAATGAAGATACTTCCAAGGATAAACCACAACATGAAGTCTGGGGTGGCCCCTTACACTGTGCCTAATCCCATGATGGGCCCACCAGGCCCTGGAGGATATGATTTTAGCAATAGGTCTACTTGTGCCATGAATGGTCCCAGCGGTGAGCCAGGAAACCCTGAAGCCATGCAGGAGTACATGTCCAAGTCCTCTCCAATCAACGGCAGCAATAACTCTTTCTATGTGGACGGGAACCAGAACATGATGAGAATAGACTCTATGGCAGAATACCCCCCTCCATCAGGTGCTCCACCCTCATCAATGATGCCCCAACAGCAAGGTGAATATGGTGTTATGAGGGCTGGTCAGCCAAGATATGGAATGGATCACCAGTTCACACCAATGCAACAACAGCAAACAGCCGCCCACTCCCAGCATGGACCGTCCACAAGCGAGCCCATGCCTCCACCTACACACCCGCAGATGCAGTCTATGCAACAGCAGCAACATTCACACCATCACCCAACACACTTCTCTAGCTGCTCTCACAATGGGCAGGGCATGGGACCTGAGTATGGGCCCCATATGAACAACATGCAAATAACAAACAATAACACCTCTGGCAATTTTCAGATGCCCTTGGCCATGTCAACGCCTATATCTAATAGAACTGGTCCAAACAGTAGAATGGGAGGCCCTTATGGCCATCAGATGGGGCCACCACCCTATGAAAATTCATATGGGCAAGGAAGTCACCCTGATATGTATTCATCGCAAACTGGACAGAACCATCAACCTTCTGGTCAGCCATCAGTGCACAGGGGATGGGGACCTGCTGGACCACAAAACATGCATAGCAACGAGGAGCTGCAAATTCAAATCAGCAGCATGCATCAACAGAATGTACCTATGAAAGCTGGGCTCCAGCCACCACACCCTCAGGGTTTACCTCACATGCAGCCGAGCCCAACGCCAGGTTGTGCTGCACCTGGGGCACATATGCAGGAAATGAACATGATGAACACAGCTGTGCACATGGGGCCCCCACCACATGCACACATGGGAATGCACCCTGAGTATGGGCCCTGCATGGGCATGAATTGCAACACTTGTAAAATGGCCCAGTCGGGAGGTAGTCCAACCCACCCACACATGGGCCCTTGCACAGGGCCCAGCTGCCCTACATGTAAGATGAATCAAAGCATGCCAACTTCGTCAAACCACGCAGGCCCATGTGGGGGTGCAGCATGCTCTGCCTGCAAAATGCAGCAAGTCAACCGACCTCAGATGCTGTCCTCCCAGCAGAAGTTCATCCAGCATCTCATCATGGATGAAGGGAACTCTGCGTACAGGTCGCACCCGTTGTTTCCCCTGCTGCGAGATCTGGTCATAGCAGAAATGAACTTTGATAACCCACGATTTCATTATCAGCAACTGCTGAGCCACCTGCCCAACGACTTTCCAAAACTTTTACAAAACTTCTTACACAGGAACCCACCGACAGGGCATTACCAGAGCAATCAGGCAGTTGAGAGTGTGATTATGGATAGCTTACGATTAGCTCACAGCAACCTTGTAGGTAAGTAAAACTGGACCATGACTAATTAGTTAACTTCACAAGACAAAGCTATTTTAGTTTAAGCTGTATCACAATAAAAATAAAAGATATGTAAATTTTTCAAGGCATATTTTTTTTTTAAGTAGGTTCATTGCCTTCTGGTCTACATTATATTCATTTTAGAGAAATAACTTTCACTGCTCTCTGTTAGAGGATTGAGAAATGAAATTGAATTCCAAATTAACTAGCTAATCCATCATTTCTCAAATTAATGGGACTGATGTCCTGACAACCATGAAGCTAAGTTATCTTTCAGGAAATAAAAAAAAATGTGTTTCATTATAGAACTTAAACCAAGTCAAATGATAATGTTTCAAAACTTTTAAAGTAGAAGCTGTTTCATCTTTTGAGTAGAACCTTTCAAAAAATGTAAACTGTTTGTAACAATACCAACTCAAAACATTTTGAAGAAATTTCAAAACATCATTCCTCTCGACTTTCTTATGTCAGGGATGTTAAATTTCTCCCACTCTAGTACATCATTATATTGATGATCTCAACCTAACAGAAAATATAGATACTTCACCACCACCATATACATGGGCTTTATTTTCTTCCCTTGCCTAATAGTATTTGCCATTACTGCCTCCTTCTTTGTTACACTTAAAATTAGACATGCACATTTGAGTGTCTCCCCTTTTTCAATGCAACCTTTTTTGACATTGACTTTTCTAACAATAAAAAAAGGGGTTTCATGACATCCAGGAGGATGAATTTCTGAAGCTCAGACTAAAAGATGTGCCTTGTGCTAAACGTCTGCTTACAACGCTCCTCTAGACACATCCCCCCCCCCCCCCCCCCCCCGCTGGCTGAAGGGAAACCTGATGCCTCTCCAAAACTATCTTCAGAATTATTTTTCTTGTATACAAAATATTAAAAATTTATCTACGAAGCTCTTCTTCCAATTAAGACAGACTAAATGGACTAGCTTTAGTGAACAAGCATTCATTGTGTAAATCTAAATTCCAAAGATATTGTAAATATACGTGTCAAGAAAAACGATCATATATGTCTCTAAGTTTCTTTTCTTTTTCTTTCATTACATTCTTAAATCCCTCTTGCTCCTCACTGCTCCTCCAGACCCCCACTGGCAAAAAGGGGGGGGGGGTGAAAACTAAATTGTATTTTGTTGGGGTGGGGGCCACTGGTAAAAGTTTGAGATCCTTAATCTTGTTTGGAAGTAAGCAGAAGAGTCTCTCTACCAAGATCTGGCTTGAACTATTTTGTATTAGTAACAATTTTTTTAAAAACATTCCTAGGCTGATGTAAACTGGGGGTCCCAGGTTCAAATCCTAGTGAAAATAAGGATTTTTAATTTTGGGATCTTTAGGGCACCTCTGAGTCCAGCCAACTCTATTGGGTACCTGTTGGGGAAAAGTAAAGGTGGTTGGTTGTTGTGCTGGCCACATGACACCCTTGTTAACCGTAGGCCACAGAAACAGATGGCCTTAACATCATCTGCCCTATAGATTGGAAGTCTGAAAAGGGAACTTTACTTTTTTTTTAGTCTAAAATTATTTTTGATTCACAAATCTTTTATCAACAATAAATAGAATGTCATAGATGTACTTATAGCATCTCTGTGTTTGTCCAACTTCAACTGAGCCATTGTTTACTTTATAAGGGTAAGGAGAGTTTAAAAGCAGTTGGTTGTTAGGCTTTTAACAAAAATCTGGTAGTGTATGCTCCCTGGACTTGATTAATTGGCATTCTAACTAGGTGGACAAATTATTTTATTATGTCATTACTCTGCTCTTTCAGATAAAATTAGGCACAGGCAAGAGATAGAGAAAATAAAAGCCAACTCTTCAGCATCTCTTAGATCTATGCAAGAATTCTGTAACAAATTTGACCACTCTGTTGGTGCTACTATGGTAAGTAAATGAATGTGGCACTTATTTCCCAAACACACTTTTATATAAATACCGTGAAGTACATGGTTTTGAAATACACTTCTGGGTAAATTAGTGGAACACCTAATTCCTAGATACATTTCTATGTAAGTAAATATATGAGGTACCTATTTACCAGACACGCAAATGAATGGATTTCCTTATGGCTCTCAATGCACAAGTCTAGTAACTTTGTGACATATTCTCTCCACTGAATTAGTTTAAAAAATTTTAATTTCAAAAACTATTGGTGTCAAATATGGTAGTTCTTTCACTGTGGTACTGTGTTGGTGTTTTGGCCTCTAACTAAATCAAGTATATATCATTGGAAATAACTAGCATACTTTGTACATGTGCTTGTGGCTATGGCAACCTATGCGTAAGAGTCTTTCATGTTTACATAGATCTGAAGTGATAGGTGTTGTATTGTTGTACTACCCTGCAGCCTGTGATGTTACTTATTAAACAGTGTTATCAGCACCAGAGATGACTCTCTTGTTTTGTTAGCCAAGTTTCAATGTTATCTCTTCTCAAATTTGCGTCAAATTTATAAGGACACCACTATCTCTTTGTTGCTAGGAAAAATTTAGGCCAAACTTATTAGTGCTGTCCCTTGAAATCTTTTGTTGATTTATCAAACTTGAAAAGTAGTTCACAGTTAATAAGTCTGCATAGTACTATTGCTAGCTTTAACCCATTGCTTTACTCCCTGTTATTTGATCTTAATTTATCACATAACTCTAAGTAAAAATCAAGCATGTCTTAAGTCACATTTCAACATGAAATAAAATGTGGCTTTAACTCTTTCTCTCCGTCATTATTTTCCACGTTCCAATGGAATTACTCATTTTGCTCATTTGTATTTCACTATCCTGTTTTGATTAAACTTCAATAACTTTTTTGTTTGTTTTGAGAAAATATTATATTTGGTATAGAATTAAAAAGGATTTGCATGCTCTTTTTACACAGCCCAAAGTAATGTTCATAAAACCAAACATTAATTAAATTTATTGGGGTCAAATTGAGGTTGGTACCGTCAATTAGGAGAGAAAGAAGAGTGTTTAAAAGTCCAGTCATCAAATGTGATCTGCTTGCTGTTGCTGCATATTTTTCTGTGCAAGTTTTCTTGGTTTGAGTCATGGACATTTTTAAAACAATTCCTACTTTTAGCTTTCACTTTATGGCTAGAAGGTGTTCAAAAGCTAGATGCGCAAGTGCTCAGTGTGGTGTAAATGCATGTTGAATAAAAAAATTAAAAAGACATGACATAATTTTGTATATATAATAAAGTATTTGTAATTAACATGTATGTTAAGGGTTTGATCCCCTACTGGACTTTTTTTTACTGTTTATTTTTAATGACAAAATATGAATGTGTAGTTTACTATTTTATTTCAACATAAAGTAGAATTGATTTTTTTTTTAAATTTTAGTTATAATGTAATTGTTAATTTTGCCATTACTAATTGTGGCCTGCATTGTTTAGCATAGATTGAAGAAACAAAACACTCGATATGACTCTATTAATGCTGAGACTCTTTGTTCCCAGGTGAGACCAGTCCCCAATGGGGTACAAACACTGACAATAGGGCATAACATGGGCAGTTATCCAGAGGTAAGCTCACTTACAAACAGCCATCATTTAGACATTGATGACTTAGTCATTTTGTTTAGACAATAGTGTCATCACCCCCTGAGTTATCTTTCCAATTTCTTCTTTCAAGAAACATTTTCTTTGCATTGAGTAATAAATATTTCCATTATTGTCATTCCGTAAAATGGCATAAATACTTGACATCATTTGTTAGTCATTTAAATGCCTTTACAATTTGATTTTATACTAGAACATATATGGTTACTTGACAGAAAATGTGGTTGATTCAGCTAAATTCTTTTTTAATTTTGTATTTAATTGTTGTACATGGATTTTAAAACTTTTTTTTTTTAAATTACAATTAAAAGAGACTATTTATAAAATGTTAAAAATGGTAAATTGAAATTAAAAAAATAATCTTCCTCCTACTTTTGTCCCTTTCCCTCTCCCCAATACATGAAGATTATTTTGGAATGTTTATAAACTAGCAACAGTATAATTATCAAAGAATTCATATTAAACCTTTTTTTTTGTTTTGTTTCTAATAGAGTGGCTACATGCAGCCAGGGATGTCTCATGTGAGTTACAGGTCTATGAAAGATGGTACAGAGATTATGGCAGAGACATTAGCAGTAGCAAGTCCACAAGCTAAAACTGAGTCAAAGAAACATCCAAGTTTGCCTAAGGAGGTCAGTCCTATGCATATTATTTCATATTTATGTCATTGCTAGTTAAGAGAGGAATGGAGAAAGATGGTTGACAATCTTGCATAGTGCCCCAACGGTCCAACAGACTAGGCATAGATAAAGGTAGTTACAGCTCTTCTAATGCTGGCGCATTTATGCCTGTGATAAATGTGAAAGAGAATGTTTCTCTTGAAAAGAATTTAGAAGCCATTAGAATAAATACAAGATGAGCCTTATTCATTCTAGGACAAAAGTGTGGCCCACTGTCCAGGCTGAGGCTGATGCCATGGGGGAAGGGGGGAATCTGCAGCGTTACCCAAGCGACTAATGCACTAAATAATGTTTTATTAGTTTTGGTGTTAATCTTTATGAAATTTTCTTAAGCTTTATCTGCAGCGCTACCCAAAAAACTACTCCACTGGATAATTTTGTTTTATTTGTGATGTTAATGTTAATGGAATTATCTGCAGTGCTACCCAAAAAAATAATCCAATGTATAATGTTCTATTACTTTTGGTGTTAATCTTTATAGAATTATCTAAAGCTGTATCTATAGGCCCCATCTTAAGTATATTAAGTTCAAGCCTCTTCATGTTAGAAATGTTTCTAATCCAATTACTACGTAAAGATGTATTGTTGATTTAGGATAAAGCTTCACCAATCTAGTTCTTTTTTATTTGCGATAAGATAATTTTATTGATCAACAAACAAATGGAAATTCAGTTTGACTACAGTAGTCCACCTCAGTATAACTACTAGAACACTAACAATATAGATTCAAATAGGAACAACATTCACTCACACACACACACAACCAGCGCTTTATGAATTAGGCCTCTGTATATTTCATCTCCAAGATGACATTTTCTCATTATTTTATTTTAGAAAATCAATTCTTGAAAGAAATAAAAGAACTGGTTTATGATTTTGGAGAGTCACTGTAGAATAGAAAAATATGTAAACAGTATTTTAAAATTTTAAAAATCCATTTCAAAAGCCTTAGAACAGTGTTTCCCAAATAGTGTTCCGCGAAACACTAGCTGGAATAAGTGTTCCATGAACTAATAACGTGATTAACTAATTGTCCACCATGTGAATTAATTTTTTTTTAAATACACTAAATACTCAGAATTGACAAGTGTTCCGTTAAGAAAAAGTTTGGGAAACACTGCCTTAGAAGACTATCAAAAAAAAAAAAAAAAGCTGTGATGATATTATAAATGTTAAATCTTCAAGTGACTAGTTTTTAATTTCTAATCCCAGGCAGTGAACATGATGATGGAGTGGCTACGTAATCACAAAGACAATCCCTATCCAAATGATGATGAAAAAGCAATGCTCATCAAACAAACTGGACTGTCCATCAACCAGATCAACTACTGGTTCACCAATGCCAGGAGGCGTATTCTCCCCAAGTGGGCGCAGTGCAAGACTTGAGAGAGATTAGTTTCTCCCTAGAACTAGATCTGGCTGTTCAGTCATTTGAACTCAAACGACTTGTTAGGATTTGACTTGTTATAGGATTGTTATCTGTTTTAATACAATGTCACAACTTGTAATGACTTCACAAACATTTGGCTATCATATAGGAAAACATAAGAAATCAAAGTAAATGTTAGAAATTGATTTCTTTCAAGCCTGTTTTAACAGTTAAGCATTTAGCTATTAGATTAAAAGTTTTCTGTTTAAATCATGGTGAGGGATTTGCAGATGCATATTAAAAGTGCATTTGAGCTTATAGCTCAGCACAACTCTGAATTACAAACCATCGGCTGTGGATAGATAAAAGGGACAAGACCTTATGTCTTTGGTCACATTGGCAGGGGAAGAAAGGTAACCTTCCTCCATTAATCCATTGAAGCCAAAACATTTTTTTCGAACAATGTGCCAGTAATTACATAATCAACTGCACTTTAACAATAAATACAAGGAAATGTTATTACCAATTGTTGGTATAAGCAGTTTAAATTTTATTTTATTTTTTGTGGTTTAAAGCAGAAAAACAAACATATTGCCTTGATTAGCAACCTTCATTTCATTTGAAGTGTCAATACAGAGAATGAAAGTCTATGCAATAAATGGCAGGTTCATTTTGTGTCTAGTTTTCAGTGCCTCAATAATAGACAATTGTTGACAGAATAGCCTAACGATTTCTTCATAATAAGTTAACCACCTCATAATAAATGTTTTAAAAAAAAGTTCAATTGTCCATGGTCACTAGAGAAATTAAATTTTAGACACAAACCAGCCATTTTTACTTCTCAATCAAAAAATGTTTTATTTCGGGCCATTGAAATCAACTAAATCAAAATGGATAATGAAATCATATCAATGTAACTGTCTTTTCAAATCCGAATTAAAATTTCATCTTTTATTTAGGAACAAAATGATATTATGTCCATCTGTCTTGTTGTTTTTTTTAACATCTTTAATGAATTTACCTTGAAATAAGAAGCACAAAATATTTTATTTCAGAGCATCTTCTGTATTTTTTTTTTTAAACTTTACAGAACAATAGAATAGTTTTAATGTTTTTAAATGCTAATTTAAAACTAGCAACATATAAAAATTTTTGAACAAAAAAGTTGAAAAAATTTTTAGACCATGATGTGTTTGTTTTTTTTGTGTACATTTTTACATGCATATCTTTAAGTTCATTTTATCACCAGTTTTTTATTCAGTGAGATAGAATATTTATCAGTGCTAGAACTAAGCCCTGTTTGAAAGAATTCGTTTTCTTTATTCTTGGTGAAAATGTGTTCTCAGGCATCAAAAAGCAAAGGCACTTTTAAGTCTCAACTGTATCAATAGAAATCTTCTGATTTGATTGTTTCTATGAAAACCACATGAGGCAAGAAAGAACCTGTGTACAAATCCTATATCTCCCTATGTAGTTAGTTCTTTTCCTAGTATTCAACTGTATCACTTGTAATAGATCTTTTTTAAGTACCTTAATATATATATATATATAAAATATATGTTTTGTCCATATTGACTCCATGATTTAACTAATGTACATAGTGTTATATATATAAATATACATATATAATAACAAAACAAGCAACATGGTATCCCATAATGTTTTTATATGTTCTAGGTTCACAACATAATTGTGTACAGTATATTTATATCTATATAGCTGTATTATGTGCAGAGTCTCTTTTACTTGGTAACAGAGTTGAATGTGTGTTCAAGAATGCAGAGATCATTTCAGTCCCTGAAACTTTGAAGAGTTCCTTGTGTACATACTCTCCCTCCACAGAGGATTAAAAAAAAAAACTTGTGTTCATTGACAAATGCAGTCAAATCAGTTCTAGTTTTGTATGGTGAGAATCTTGAAGTCTAGTAACATAATAGTTTATTTGATCTCATCGATTGATAGTTTTTTTCTTTCTTGCTCAAGGATGAGCGCAGTGTCACTTCCTTTGGACACTAAAGACAGATGCCACTTCATTGTAGCTCCAGAAGTTTCTTTCAGTTTTGATTGTGAACATTTGTGTGAGGACATACAGCCAAGAATCTCTTGTGCTGGCTTGAGCAACAGGGAAATAGTTTTAATAACAAGTATTTGCCCACGTTTGTAAACTTTCATCATTTTAACATTAAATACTTCTATTTTTCTAGAACATAAAACTAGATTTAATTCTATGTATACAAATTACGGTACAGTATTTAAAAAATTTTTTTTTTTTCTAGATTCTATACATTTTGTTTTTCTTGAACTTCAGAGGGAGAGGAAGCTAGATCTATGAGTTTAGATTCTTGGGCTTAAAGCCAAATCTTTTTTTCTATACACTTTCAGTGTCAGCACTACATGGCATGTCCCCAATCATTGTTTCCTGTTGGGGACTGTTGCTGTCTACTTTGTTCCCGCCTCTTCATATCTTGTGTATGTTTGTGTACCAGTGCCATATTTCTGAGAGAAGGAAGCTAATAGCCCAACACCATACAATAATAAATTCTTGGTTTCTCCGTCCTTACTCTCATGTATAGAGTAGTGAAGAAAGCGCCTTATTTCACTTTTTCCCACAATTCATCTTCCATTAAATTTTGTTTCGTTTCTCCTAAGATCATGCCCATTTTTATCTCTCTAAATAATATGTTAAATTAATTTTTTTAAATATTTTTTTTTTTAAATGAATGTCTTTTTTTTGTTTGTTTGTTTTTGTAATTTGAAAAGAATTTGAAATATATATGTACATATACAGCGCTACTTAATGTGGATATAATAATTAATATAATTGTTTCCATTTTTTTTTTGGTATAATGATATAAATGCACTCCATAATTTTTTGGAAGAGTACAAACCACTCTATAATGTTATCATTCTGTACCCAGCAGGTACAGAGCAGTCCATTGAGCTGAGACCTTGTGGTTGTGTCTTGTGTTGTGATGATCACTTACTATGTACTTGTCTAGTGGCCTTAACCTTCACATGTTGTGCTATACACCCATCCACCCCAATATTTTTTTTTTTTCTGTTTGTCTTAGCAAAACTACAAACCAACTCTAGTGCCTTTTTCAAGTGATATCTTATTTCTCTGTTCATGTTAACTAAGTCTACTGTGTGTTTTTGAAGCTTACTGTATGTTTTATAAGCCCTCAAGTGGACTGTGTCTATCAAGTATATTTATATACCGTATATTTATATGTAGGTAGTTAGTGATGTCACTAGGTTGAGCACTTGTGTAAAATACCCTATTGCTTCAGTTCAAACTTAATTTATTATCAAACATAGATCTGAACTTTTGTACATTAAGACCTTTATGTAGTTTTAAAAACTGCCCATTTTTTTGTGTATTAATGGCATCTTCATTTTCAGTCTACTTAACTTGGCATTTTAGTATCAACACTTTTTTACAATCAAACATTTGGATCTATTTCAACTCTTGGAATCTATGTATTTTGTAATTCTAGGTTTATTTGATATGTGTAAATATAAACTTAAAAAAAATGGAGAAAAAAAAAAAGCCAAAATGTAAAGAATCATTTGACATTTTGTGATTCAGAATGTAAATAAAAAAAAATTTGGGGATTTTGACCACTCGCCTTTCTGCATTTTATTTGGAACTCTTGCCCTCCACAATGTTTCACTATTACTGCTTGCTGCAACAGATTTGAAACTGTTCATTTTGATAGAGTTGTTTTTTTTTTTACATTTTTTAAAACTATTTTTGTCCAGAACAAATCGAGTACGTCATTATTTGTGTCCACCATTTGTCTAGAGCAGCTGTGTTAGACAATGTGTGAAGCGTGTGTCACTTTGAGTTCACAAACAAACTATAATACAGTTCATGAATTTGAAAAACTTGCCTACTTGTTGTCTTTATTTTGTCTGTACACTTTTATGTGCCAGTATACACATGGGAAAGGAAATTAAGTTCACTATATGGTTTAAAGCAAAACCAGGGTGAGAACAAAAATCTTGAAGTTTGTTACCAGTTTCAAGATGAATCAGAATACTGTATATTCAAAAGTTCTACAATTCACTTTACTACACTTACTGTCGTGTAACTCTGTCGTAATAAACAATGATTCTAATATTCATTTTAATGCTAGCCTAAAGTACATATTAAGGAGATTCTGTTACACAAGAGCTTATCACTAACTCTTAATTATGATTTCTAGATAAACCTTGTGGCTTACTAAAGTAAAAAAAAAAATTCAGCTTCTTTGTTCAAGTGCTGAAAAATAAAGCCACTTCTTGAATCTTTTTCTTCATTGGCTCAAAATACAGAGAGGGCAAACTGATGAGCAATTGAAATGATATATCTTCTTGTAAGTTAAGTTCCCCTTTCAGATCTTGTTAAGGTCATCTGTTTTTGTGGCCTAAGGTTAATGAGGGTGTCATGTGGCCAGCACAATGACCAACGGCCTTTACTTTTCCCCAACTAATGTCAGGTACCCATTAGAGCTGGGTGGAAATCCTGAAATTAAAAATCCCAGGACCGCTTTACCCTCAGCCACTGTGCCTCCATGTGTTGTTGTACTGCCTGGCATTGTTTTATGCACTCTGGACTGCCATCATGATGGACCCGAGTTTAAACCTTGTCCACTACCATTCCCTGTAAGAGGCTAAGGTTGGAGTGTAGTTATCTTCAGTTCTGAAAGAATGCCATATTTATAGGACAAGAAGAAACAATCAGTTGGCTAATAGATCTAGATTGTGCAAGAATACTTGTGTACTTGTAATTTACCATAAATATATTGAAATATCTACTTTAAATAGTTACTATTAAGACCTTCCGCACAAGCAGAAACCAAAGTAAAATTTCTTTTTTTTTTAAAAAAAAAAGCTTATATCAATTAAGTCATTTTTGGTACAGTCTTTTTTTAATACACATTATTTAACAACTTTTCATATTTATTCAATGACCTAACAAAACATTAATCAATCATAAATTTTAATTTATTAATAAATTAGTAGTAATTAATTAATTTGGTCTTACAGTACCATATCTAGATAGATAGACGGATATAAATGTAGTTATTTCCCTTATATAAGCTTAGTTGTTCTTAGGGTTATATTTTGCTTGTTTCTATTCAACGTAAATACTTTCTAACATCGGCAAACACAAAAGAGTGCACATTGTACTGAACTGAATAGTTTTACATACTATAGCTTCACTATAGCACATGTTATCTCCCCTTTTCAAGACATTATATCAAAAAATGTACCCGGTATTTTACATCCAATGTGATAAGGTGCAGAGAGAGGCTCACGGGAATAAGTCAGTGATAGGGGTATATTAACAAAAGGCTGACATCCAGAAATGGTAATCCAGTTAGTGTTATATTAGTTTTCAGTAAAAGCCAGAGGTACATTAGCCACTCTAGAAACATGATACCGGTAATTTCACCTCAAGAATATTTTGATTTAACAACTTTGATATAAAATGTTAGCAGACGTACTTAAACGAAATGAGCAGGCTTGTTTAGTCAGTATACCGGTACTGCTAAAGTGCTTCAGAAATCTTAGCAGGTAGGGCTTTTTTATGCCATGTCCTCTCAGAAAGACTACATATCTTTTGTTTTGGTTGGTGATTTTATTTCTTTTCCAGTGTGATGTAACTTTACCACTTAAAAAAAAAAAAGTCATTTGTGTTCACAAACTATTGGATATACAGCCAGCGTTAGTATTGAGAATCTCATGTGTGTATTCAGGGTCGGATTTAAGAGAGGGCTGGCGAGACTATGACCCCTAGGGCCTCCACTAAAGAGATACAAATAGGTATATCAGAATTTCCAGGTGTCAGAAAGTTTTACATTTTTTTAACGGACTGTTGTTTTCGTATTTTTACAACAAACATTAAATCTTATGTCGGCTGGCAACACTGTTGTGGTTAAGAAGAATCCGTTTGAAATCATGCTCGCAATTTCTGAATACAGCTCCGCATTTATGGCAGTGCGTCTACCAAAGGCCTTATCCCTCCCCATACTTAAATCCGGCCCTGTGTGTGTATTGTATCACATGTTAAGTTGTATAGCCTGTGTCAATGTTATTGTGGCAAAACTGATACTTCGCCTTCACAACAATAAGCTTCACTTTTAGGGTTTAGTCTCGTCAGCCCAGCCCCACAGTGTTATCACATAACTGACCAAATAAGACAAAAGTACAACTTCCTGTTTATTCTGAAACAATGTCACTTGCTCTATTGCTAAGCTTTGAACAGGATGACAAGTCAATCTCAACAAAAATAAGTCTAAATTATTCAGTGACTTTCTTTGAAGTGTATGTAATTCAATCTGTTCCTTTCAGATTCTACTGTAAATAATTTTTTGTACTGAGTCATCAGCTTTTGGAGAAAATGTGCTATAGTTTGTTTCAAAATTTATATCGACCAATCTTAACAATTTGGACTATTAATAATTATCACTTTTATTTCAGCACCATTTGTGTATATGCAAATTAAATGCAATACTTCAAGTCAGAAATACTACAGACTATCAATTAGTACAGGATAGTTTATTTATGAAAATTCAATACCATCAATGATGCAAGTTGTTGATTTTCATAATTTACATTGTTCACTGTATGCCACGTGACTTAACACAAAGATAAGAATCATCAATCCCCTTAGATTTCACATTTAGTAGAATCTAAATTATTTGAGAAGTATTTTGAGGTCGTAAAAAGGGGGCAAAAGCAATGTTTTGAGTGTTTGTGATGCCTGTATTAAATTAATCTGTTTTCAAGTGATTTTTATTGAATTAGTTCTGATGCGGATTTGAGCTTATGAATTAGCACCAGAGTAGGATTATTGAATATAGTACTAGCCTATTTATTGCTAGCACCGGTATTTTTTCATCAGAAGTCCATACTTACCCACATTGGGGAAAACACAACAGTATTACTCCATCCAAATAATCTAAGTTTGTGTAATCCAAGTTTGTTCAATGAAAATATTAACTCACTTTTTCTAACATTGGGATGTACTTTTCCCAATTGATGTCAGATACCCATTTGAGTTGGATGAACTCCTGCTAAATCACAGAGAAGTGATCCAGAAACCCAATGGTTCAGAAGCCAACCCCCCCCCCCAAAAGATATTTAAAAAAAAAAATCAACTTCAAGGACATCTCAAAATATTTGAAACAAATTTAACAACTATAAAGAGTTACTGGAATTCTTTTCACCTATATATACAGGTACATAAAAAAACAACATGTACTAACTAATAAGAAGACAAAATTATTTCCAAGTTAATGTATATATATATATATATATATGAGTTTATTAACATACAAAGTTAAAGGCACAGTTCAGCCTGTTTATAAACAGCTTTCAAATTGTGATACACATGAAATACTTCAAGAAAATGATGAAATTATAAACCATCAAATACATTTTAATCAATGGCAGAGCATCAGTGGGATGTATAAAACAATGTCCTGAAATGTGAAAACTGTCTAGACTTGCAGCAACAAACTCCTATTATAAAGTTAGGACAACTTACAAGTGTTCTTAGGAGAACAAATATATCTAGGTTCAGAAAGATCTATGACCTAGGCTATACAAATCTTGACTTTGCAAAAGATAGAAAACATTTTATTGATACATTCATGAATTGAAAAAAAAAAACAACTGGTTTATGTCAAAAACTAAGAAAAGTAATGTCAAAGATAATCCTCAAAATGAATTATAAAAAAACATATAAAAAATATTTATTTCTCAATAATAATACAGAACTTTCTTTTTCATCTGTATTGGTACTAATATCTATTAAATTAATTAAAAATCAAATGTTATTAATTTTTATAAACATTTTTTTAGTAAAATTCTTTGACTTTATGCTTCTTAGTTGAAAAAACAAACAAACAAGATTTTTGCTAATGTAACATGGAATTAGAGAATGATTAAACATTTTTACCCAAGTAAATTATACAGTTCATATATATATATATATATATTTACACTTTATGCTGGTCTTAAATCTCTATAATTGTTATGTTTGTTAGAATTAACAGTTGTCTTTGACTTAAAAAAAAAAAAAAAGTACCATATTTTTAATTTCTATTATCATACCAGAGTACACCATTTAAAAAAGACTTTAAAACCAGCAAATCATAATATTAATAAAAAGAAAATGAAAGGAATTTCCAACAGAATTCCTTAACACCCTAAACAACCAGTGTGGAGATATTGCCAGAACATTTAAGATACTGGTCATTGCCAAGCTGATTAACCCATTCACTCCTATTCAGATAAAATGTTTTTTTAACAGCTACTTCCAAAAGTGATACTATGTGACACACCAAGAGCTTTGTTTTTTACTTGTTTTAAGAAGAGCTTTTTCAGTAACTATACACTTTCTTGTCTCTTTTCAACACATGTTGAAAAAACATTTTTGGAAACAACTTTTTATTCTCTTATTATTAGACATATATCATACTAAGATTTTTTTTTTAGGTATCTATTAATATTTAGGAATTCAACTTCTTAATTTTAAATACAGTACAGAAATGGAGTGAATGGATTAAACACAACACAGTTGACCACCAACACAAAAAGTAAACTATACAGAACAAGCTTGGGGAAAGTGAAGCCATATCCAGACCTTGTCAACTAAGCAAATTTTTTTTTTTTTTTTTTTTTTTGCTAAATTACTTAGTACCGGTATTTTTTAAAAAAAGGTTAAATTATGCACATTTTCTAAAAAGTTGTTTCATTATTAATTTCAAGATGTGTAGCTTTACATCATGACAAGCAAACACATTTATTTAAGACTAAAAAAACAAAACCCTTATGCTAAACACAGACCTGCCTACCAAAAAAAATCCAAATGCGTAACGCTGATGGTCAAAATGCGTATTTTGGAACCAGAATGTGTAACACTTACGAGATCCACTTTGTCATTAATGTCATATATATATATATATAATAGATCTAGATGTCATGTTTAAATCTACAATCTAAATCTAGATCAATACGACAATAGAGATGATATCTAGACTAGATCTATGTCTATATAATGAATATAATCTACTCTAGATCTGGGCTCGAGAGTGTTACCGATGCCGTGGATCCGCTACAAACGTAGGTCTACTCCAAACTTTCGTATGCCTACCTTCATCCTTGATCTATTCTATACTAAGACTAAGAATCTAGTCTAGATCTAGACTAGATGGTAGTAGATGTTATCGATCTAGATCTAATCAATCTAAACCATACTACAACTAAATTGGATCTAGATTGTTGAGTAATGTAGAGAATCATGACTAACATAATGAGTACTAATGACTAGCTAGATCTATTCCTGTATAACAATGATAAGTTTTCTAGATCTAGAATCCAGATCTAGACTAGATATCTACAATGTCACTCAATGTGTTTTGAATCGATAGCACTTCGATATTTTTTAATATACAAATGAATTCGGGAATCAGGGATTCAACATAATTAATTTCTACTAATGAACTTACAAAAAAAAGTCACGTTGGTGTATCAGCTAACTGACGGTACCAACCCGCCACTCCCTCACTCTCGCGTTCTTCATTTCTAGACTAAATCTAATTGCTTTTAAGAACCAATCAACGTATAGATCTGGACACAATGTGTTCCCCCACCTTTTCTGCCCCCCCCCCACCCCCGGCCAACAAAACGGCTTAGCGTGACCTCCGTGACCGCTCGTAAGCTAGTCAAGAGAGGGGGGAAAAAAGGATACGAAAAGCGTAACGCGACGGGTTCAATGCGTATTTGCGTACTGACTGTCATTTTTGGGAGATTTTGCGTAACGGTAGAAAGGTCTGTAAACATCTTTAATGAAGAAAACAAAAGGACACTGATTCTGTATAGTTTACCATTTATAACAATGTTTATACTTAAATGTGTCAGATAATGGTAACTGCATTGTGTTGAGCAGCTTGACTCACTGTACCTACCCTTCTCCACATTTCCTTGACATTCCCTTGACATTCCCTACAGGCCTGACTGTACACAGGCTCACTCAGTGTCAAGACTCAGCCTACCCTCCTCCACCTCTTTGCCAACAGAGCTGCATGACAAAATAACATCTCATTATAAACAAACAGTACAAATTTAAAAGGATAAATGTGTTCTTAGTTATTAAGAACCTACCAATTGTTAAATCTGAATTCACTCACAAATTATACCTAAAAGCTGTCATGAATCTCAATAGAACAAAGTTTGTCATCATTTAATAATGTAATAAGCAATTAATGGAAGAAATTAGGATGTTATGTAAGTGATGGAGTGGTTTGCTAGATAATTACAACATTAAACATTATTTACATATTTACAAATTAAGTTAATGTTTTGTGAATTAAACTTAATTACTGGCATAATCTATGACTCTTTCCTTACCAAATAAAATAAAGATGAGATTGTGGGGGTACAACTTTTATCTGAGGGAAACATTTTGTCAACCTGCATGTGAACTGCAACAATAAAACAAGATCAAGTATTTTGAACCTAGAGAGTAAAGTCAAGGTTATTTAAAAAAAAAAATTGTAACATTTGATATATTATAGTACATTTTGACATTAAGAAATATACAAGAAAACCATTTAACTTCTCTTGAAACCACTCTTGTCCTCAAATGCCAAGTGAGAAGTCTTCGTTTTTTTTCTAAACCTCACCAATATGACATTTTAGCTACACTTCTGAGTTGTCAAATGTATTCTGCGCCATGGCAGCACAATGTGCACACAGTTCTAAACTTGCCTGCGAATCACTCACATGAAGACATATGCCTGCGCTCATTCTTTTATTTGACAGCCCGGATCCACTTGGTGTGGTCTCACAGGCTGTGTGTTCTAATTTGCGCTTTCTATTCATAATGGAAGAGGAAAGATTCACAGCACATGTGTTACCGATGTTTTTCAAAATAGAAGATAGCGCACTTGAATTAACAAGTACAGATTTGAGATATTCAACTTCTTTCTCAAGTTCTTCATTTGCAAGTTTATAATGACTATTTTCACTATTGAGCTCTGCATTGTCTTTTTTCAGAGCTTCAACTTCCAGCTCTAATCCTTTTACATAGGCTTTTTTCTTTTCACGGTTGAGTTTAGCTTGAATAGCATTTTTATTTCTAGATCTGTCACAATCAACTTCATTAGAAGATAAATTATACTCTTTATTTTTGTAAGACAAATTGAGTGATTTATTTTCTTTCTCTAGAGATTTTTTAAACTCTGTGTCTGTTCTTTCTGATTCCAAGTCAGAGGCACTACTAGCACCTGATGAGATAGAAGTAAATCTAGATTTACAATTTGAAGTTGAATTTGTTGATCTGATTGTATCGACTGAGTTTGCAAGCTTCGAATGGTCATTTTGGCTTAAAGTGAGTACAGTCACAGCAGCCTGAGGTGATTTGTTCATGTCTGTATTGACCAATTCAAAATGATTAGATCTCGATATTTCTTGCTGTTTGGCAAGATAATTGTTTTCATTGAAACTATTTTGACAATTATTTGGCTCATTAGCAGTATCAAATTCAATATTCCAACATGGCTTTTCATTTTCAAAACCAAACAAGTTTATTTCAGATTTAGATCTAATTATGAATCTATTAGATCTAGTATTAATATTATGGTCACTGAAAGTTTCTAGATCTAAATTGTTTTCTGGACTTGCAATAGTAATCTCCCTTACATTTTCTGAGACTCCACTGTCTGAATCATTCCAAGGCGATTTCAAGGTCATCCTTGTGTCAAGTGGTGGTGATGTTTCTTCATCATGTGTTAAGCAGCTGAATGATGTTACTGATAAGTCAACATCACTATACAATACATCATTTAAATTTAAAAAGATATCATTAGCATCCCCATTCCTTCCTAGAGTGAAATCACTAGAAAATAGATCCATGATATGGTTTTGCATGTTTTTTTTTCCGAGTCTACCAAGGCCAGCAATGTCACAGTGGAAGTTACTGGAAGACGAAGTCAAAAAGTTTTTGTTTTTTTCCAATGTAATAGTAATACCCTAGATCTTTACTAGATCTAGATTCTAGAATAACAAATCTAGAGTAGTAGAGTCTAGACCCTGTAGATCTATAAAATCTAGACTATTCTAGACTCTAGTCAGTGACTAGATCTAGTCTCACTCTAGCTACTCTACTTAGTCACTTACGACTTAGACTCTAGGAGTCTAGCTCTACCAGGCTCACAACTAGTGAACTACCGGTATCAAAATTATAGTGTTATTATAGTATAGTCATAGTCTAGAACTCTAGATTGACTAGAAATATTGAAGTTATTCGATAAAAGTAAATTCGGCTTATTAACTTCAAGATATATACTACTAGATCTATGTGACCATGTAGACCTAATACAGATCTAGATTAGATCTAACTTACTATGCTTTCTCGCAAGAAAAGTAGAAGTCTTCACAAACAACAACACATCATGGATTCCCAAGCACAAATGAAAGATATTGCACATTCGACTAAAACTAAGGCTAAGGAGAATGTGTTCATCCGCCGAACGTTTTGGCAACGTTTTTGGGATCTAGAGTTTTCATTGGTGGCAAAAATAGCGCTGACTATCCTGTTGATAGTCTCTATTTATAGAAAATGACGTATTTTATACGTCTGTTAAACGTTTTAGATATGAAGTAAATAGTCTAGGCTTCCGAGATATTATGTAGATCTAGACTGTAAATCAAGTCTGACTCTCGAGTTCTTTTCTTTTTTTGACATAACTTTAAAAACAACAACAACATTTTATAATATTTAACTTGTAGATGTAGATCTACTAATAAATAAGATATATACAGAATAGCATTGCTTAGGAGATAAGACATAGGAAAACTGTCACAAGTGACCTTGATCTACATTTTAGAAATATATGAATGCTGGAGTGGTTGGTTAGCTCGTAAAGGAAAATCCATCTATGACCTATGACATCCTCTCAAACTGAATTTGTATACCCCCCCCCCCCCCCCCGGAGGATGCCAAAAGCACGCACACGCAAGAAACGCTTAAACTTTATTATTTGGTAATTAAATAAAATTAATATACCATCATTGGGTAATTAGATCTAAATAATATTATTAATATTGACATAGATCTAATGATTGCAAAAATATGATTGCAAAAATATGATTGCAAAAATATCATAGTTGCAGCCAAGGGGTCATAATCATACAGGCCTATATATAAAGTAAAAAGGCTTAAGATTTAAACCAACCATAGACACACTAATATAACCAGATAAGAATTGCAACTTTATCATAACCAGATAAGAATTGCAACTTTATCAAACAAAAATATTCACACTAAAGTTATTAGACTACATAGATCTAGCAAAATCAAGAGCTTATCAATAATTTATTTGTTTCAGTATTTATAAAATTTTAGTTAACTCAACCTAAGCTTAAATTCCGATCATTTTCTTTTTATCTGGTTCTCTTCTCATGAAGCTGTTATGTGAACATTGCAAAGTAGGCCCTATACTACCTACCAATACATTTCATGGACATCTGTAAACATAATAAAGAGTAAGGTCCATCTTTTGCTTCGTAAATTCTTTTATGCTTTTGTTTTATTTCATCTGTTAATCTATTTCAAACATAAACTAGCAAAATATAGGCTAAATCCTTTTCTTTAAAAACAAAGCTTATCTAAAGGGAAAGAGCTCCGCCCTTAAAACTATATATTATATATGTATCAATAATGTACAAGTAACTTCCCTTATTCAATATGAAACAAACAATTAGCCTACCAATAATTATTTGACTAATTGGGTAATTTTTTTATTGATTCATGCTTTGTTAGGTACCAAAACTATCGAAGAATGGAAAAATACTGTTAACAATTATTTAAAGGGACTAAACCCAACAATTTAAGCCTTATCTTTGAATATTGAAGGATTAGTTTTCCTTGTTGGTATCAAACAAAATAATAAATTACCAGTAAACATTTGTTACTTTTTTATGTCTTTTCTATGCCAATTAATAATTGTGCGAAGTTTGAACTTCATAAGAGAATTGGTCTGGAAGAAATAATGTGTGCACACTTTTTACCAGACAGAGGGAGATGATATAGTAAAGTAAAAAAGTAAAGTTCCACTTTAAGACCTTGTGGTCTATATGGCAGATGATGTAAAGGTCATCTGTTTTTGTGGCCTACGGTTAACAAGGATGTCCTGTGGCCAGCACAACGACCAACCGCCTTTATTTTTCCCAAACTAATGTCAGGTACCCATTAGAGCTGGGTGGACTCAGAAGCGTCCGAAATTAAAAATTCCAGTCTTCACCAGGATTCGAACTTTCACTTGTTAATCTTTTTCAAACTTAAACATATAGTAGCTAGATCTAAAATATTTCAACTTAAGATGACTTTAAGTTTTTTTTTGTATCACTTTCAAAAATTTAACAAAAACAACATTTTAATACCAATATTTATATGACGGCATTAAACACTCAAAAATGATTTCTAAATGTTTTTTTTTATTTTACAATATATTTGTTTCTTAAAGAAGAGTTATAATTTGAGCAAAACAGGAAAAGAAATCATATAAAGACATTACAATCATGTCGCAAAGACCTCAATACAACATCCACAATTAACAAACATTCAGTTATAAAATAATGGCACCAGGGAAAAAAGACAACATAATGGAAAACATAATGAAATCATATATCTAGTTCTATGGTGAATTATGAATAATGAATTTTTTTGGTAACTAAAATAGGTTGTAGACATTGCTGAGAACAATTTCTAAGGAGACAGCTTGCCGCTCAGTGCGCTGAACAGCGCAGGAGAATCTAAAGTAGAAATAATAGTTAAAAAGTGTGGCCTGAATTAGTAGCTTCAATGATGGGTAAAAAAGCTAAGCAACTAATTACCTACTGCACTAATTATCTTCTCTTCTAGAATGCGATCTTCTGTTACCTTAAAACAAATATATGTGCATATATATTTAAATTATTCATGTTGCCAAGCTCCTCAATCTAGTTCCTTTTCCTTTACGAAGTATATAAAAGCAATAAAAAGAGGTGAAAAGATGATAAAACTAAAAAAACAACAACATGAGATTAGGAAGTAAATGACAGTGCATTTGAAAGCACAAAAGTGTGATGACTTATAGCGTACATTTCCAAAGGCAACAAGTCATCTATTTTGAGAGCTAATTTTTCTATTTTTTAAGTTTTGTAACAAAACCAACAAAAGTAACTGCTTAATAGAAATAACAAAAATGAAAGTATAAATTAAATATAAAAATAATTTTCCAGCACTAGGCATGTACATTCTTTCTTTACAATTCTACCAACACAAATAAATTGTTCCTAGCTTGTCTAGCATTTAAAACAATTATTATGTAATAATTTACAAGAGTATAAGACAAAATACAGTAGAAAAAAAAATTAAATTGAAAATAATACTGTACTGTTTTTAGGTTTTAATGTAGATTTAGCCTTATCTTATAGAAAGTAGGAGTGCACCAGGACTTCTTGATGTTAGGCTGAAGCTGGGTTTGGCCAGATAGTAAAATACTACATCCAGTCAGAGCCAAATACCATTGCTAAGTATCTTATAAATAGATAGTGTTACTGTAAATAAGACACTTATGTTAATATTATTTGTATTATATTTTGTCTCCTACCTATTATTTATTATTATCAATTGGATTGGACTATGGTTCTATAAGATGAATGCCAGCAGATTAGCTACGGTGTGAAGGATGTCGTCCACACAGAAGTTCCCTCTCAGGATGCAGCTGATATGTTCAATACAGTTTGGGATCAGCAGCATCACAGGCTCTATCAGAGAGTTGCATTGCTTGCTGCAAGGTGCTTATGGTAATAGTAAATATTTGACGCATATTCATATATTTTTAAGAACAATATTTTCTTTAAATAGATATAAATCATAGAAATCGAATTTTTATTTTTATAAAAATATATTATTGATAAATTTATGCGAATGAATACCATAACATATTAATTAAACCATGTCCACTTTATATTTATTAATATAAATGTAGGCACTAAAGTTTAGTTTTGCCTATCTGGCTAACTAGTCTGCAATGATATCCAACCAGAGGCCAGATAGGGAAAAACAGTTGGATTGTAAAAAAACAGCCAGATATCCGCCCAGAGCCAGAGTGGTGCAACCCTAATAGAAATTATGTAACCCAAGCACCTTTGTAATCTCAAGTATCATGCAAAATAAATCTCTAGGGTGTACTATAAAATTAAATTTTTCATTAAAAAAAATCATTTTTTTTTTAAACAAATATTTAAAACCAACCATTGGTAATTCTATGAAACAAACAGTTTATATTGGAAATAAAACCATTGCACATAAAAAATATAGGCCAGATGAACACATTTAAATTAATTATAAGATATGCAATCATACAACTATAAGCACACTGTAAGTAGACTCAAATAGAAATCAAATATGTTTTGTCAGCTGAAAATTATAAGACTGTATGACAATATCAAGTCACATTTTGTAAGTTCTCTATCATGTCTTTGCTTTTTTTCAAAACGGTCTTATTTCAGTTTAAGGACTATGGATGTCTGCAAATACTTTATGACATTATGCTTGTTTAATTACAGCCAAAAGCTTTTGCTTGAACAATGATTTAATAAAATAATCTTTCACAAATCAACGTAATAATAAATTAGTTTTAAATCACCTTGCTTCAATCACATCAAAGGTATAAATTAATCATTATATACAGAAAATCTTAAAATGATAAAATCATTCTATCACAATTATACACAGAATTATCTTCCCTGATCATGCTAGCATAAAATCATCCTTTACCTTATAAAATACAGATGTTTACTTCAAAACGAAGATGATTATGTCTTATGCGTGTCCCTTGGTCAAGCTAGTCATACATGTTAATCAATAACTTGAACCTTGCCAAGTCATTGTTTTTTTCTGGCTGACTCAAGAAACCCATTCCATCCTCTAATAGCACTAGGGAAGAAGGAGTATTAGTATAAATTTGTCCTAGCAAAGGAAACAAGAAATGTACCTTTATCTTTGTCTTTCTGGGTAATCTATGTTATTAATATTAGGTATTTTATTTAATTGCTAGACACTTTAAAATATTGAGAGGTATTTTTTTTTTAAATAGTGAAAAAGCAATACTTTTTGCTTTTCATTTTCCAATTGGAAAAAAAAAGAAAAAAAAAAGGGATTATTCCAGGTAACAAAAGTATATCAATGCAAATTTGCTGAACTTAAAATGATGTAATCAGTTACTGCAATTTAATAACTACTACTACTACTATATATATATTAATATATCACAAAAGAGATACAAGACACCGATAGCAAAGACAAACAGACACAAACACTCTTTTGTTCCCCTGGCAATCAAATCATTAAATAAGAACAATCTGGTATAAACTTTGTCACATGTAAATTATGAGTGTGTCTGGTGTGAATGTACACTTTGGTTTCTTATAGTTATAATGTTTTTTGTTTGGTGTAATGCACAAATTGTAAGACAAATTTCCTTACGGATAATAAAGATTATTATTATTATTATATATATATAATATTAATTATAATAATAATAATATAATAATTATATATATTATTATATATATATACACACACAATGCAAATCCTAACTCTGTATATAGAAGAAGATGCATATTGCCAAATCATCCTATACAATAACCACTTTACATTTCTTTGCAAAATGACTTCTAAATGTGTATGTAATCAAAAATTCCAAAAAAAAAAAAAATCACTCAACTTAGAAATTTCTGATTTGATAAATAAATGACATTACAGAAACAGTAATGATAACATTGTATTGACTTACTAGATGAAAACAGTACTGCCCAACAAAGCACAGAACTCTCACTGTCAACACAATACCAAATAGAAGATTTACCATACATATCTATAGATACAGTTTGATCTATCAGGGTGAACAACAACTAACAAAATATCACAAGCCAAATATCATGGAAACTGTACAAGATAATTGTTTCAAAGTAAAACAGCCAGTATTTAAAAAAAACAACTTTTTGACGAAATGAAATGCATCAAACAAATAAAGAACTTTAGAAGACCTTGGCATAGATATCCAATAAATTATTTACACAGAAATATTAGTAACATAACCATTTTCAATGCTAAATCATCATTAGAAATACAAATATACATTTGCATTTATATAAAACATATAACAAACTACTTTGCTACAGAATATCAAAGCTAAAATATTTTCAAAATAACATACATTTATTATGTTAAAAGCTTGTATAGATCAAAATAATTTTTCTGTTCCAGTAAGGGCTGGTGTAAACTACGTCACAACTACACGGCACTAAGAACATTAAATACATTTATGTAGTCTCCTCTACTTTCAGTTGATTGTACTATTACGAGTTCTGCCTATGTAAACAGTTTCTACTTACACTACAGACACAAAGTATGGATAATCCCTGTGAATGTTTGTTTCAAACACAACTTGTTCTCATCAGACAAATCACTACCCTGCACATCTCAATAATTTTTTGCTATAAAATTCAGCATATTTCCTAGAGAATTTATTGGAAAAGCTTGGCGTTGATAGTTGGATACACGGTTATTAATGTTAGAAACAATTCAAGTTTTCAAAAATATAAATGCCCATGTTGATCTAGTTCTTTATTTTATTTACTTTAGGTAAGAAAAGATTTTATAAAAAACAAAACAAAATCAATATTTTTATTAAATTGTTCAAGCATTAAAGATCTGAAATGCTGAAGTTTCTGTGGTTATGTCAATATGAGGTAATTTATGGCCAGCGCAATGACCAGTTGAGGAACCAATATGAAACTGGGTCAACTGAGTAGCTTCGTTTAGGTCCAAGATTTCCTAGACCAACCAAAAAGTAGATTCCAATAATGATAGGAACAGATGAAAAATAATGATAGGAAAAATATATGATAACTTGTACATCCTTTTCTGTATTTACGTTAATGATTTCTATCTGTAGCCCACACCAATACTCAAAATTTAACATACAGACATATATGTACATATATATATAAATATATATATATATACTATTATTAATGGGGCCTATATATATATTAATGTTCATATATTAATAAAATTAATCGCAAATTCAAGTTTATCATACCAATAATGTTATAATTTTAAATGCATATTTCTCTAATGTCAATAAAATGCATGGAAATATTGCAAAATGTTATGAAAGTCATGTCATGACCCCTAGCTCTGTCAAATGTGTTTCCCTCTAGAATGTTTTTCCTTTTTTTTTTTGTATTAGACTACTAAGTATGTTGTATCAATTCAATCAAACATGATTTAACAAATATTGTGAATTCATTTCTAATTCCCATTAAGGGAACTTTTAACTTTTATAACTTTTTCTTAACATTCTTTCCTGGTTGTTTTGTTTCACTCGATCTGATACCAGCAAGTTGTCTTTATACTTTCATGGACTTGGAATAATATGTTTTTACAATAAAAGCAGGGAAAAGTTAGAAGGAAATCTTCAAAATATTTTTTTTTTTAAATTTTTGTGGTGGGTTTGGGCGTAGCTAGGGTGGGGGGTCAAAATTCAAAAGTCCTCCCACTTAAGGGGGCCCCCAAATGAATGTTCTAAATTTGTTTACATTAAATATTAATATTACGCCACTGCCATGTAATCTAGCTATTCAGGTGGAGTAAAAAAAAACCACTAGACAGCATTGATCTAGAGGATGTTATACTGCACAGAAAGCACAAAAAGATATAAATGAGATTTCCCTTGTGCATTATCTAGCCAAAAAAACACTGGTATTATTCATTAAAAGAGTCTCAATGATTTTTTATATACTATACCAATTGGAATTTAGACTTGTATAGGCCAATTCATTTACAATGTCTCAGGTTAATGCCACTGGGTTTGGGAAACACCTTAGCAAACTCTCATATTATTACCTGATCAGTGTCCAAATTGATCATTCACACATCAGACATAATGTAATCACAAGCGTCAGCTAGACTACACATTCTTTTCTAAAACTACGACTAGACACCGGATATAAGATACTAGTTTTAAATTATAATAATATATTGCAACCATATAGAGCAGAAACAACAGTGTGGATTTATGTAAGCAAAATGTCTATGTCATGGCTACTCAGTTTATGAACATTGTATGACATCAAATCTAAATATAGACTGCTTACAATTACTGTTACAACATCAAAATCTCAATACACAGCCCAACGACAAGTTTTGCATTAACATCAATAAATTTCACAACTAAAAAAATTTATTAATTTTCATATTTTGCCTGAAGAGTCAGTGGTCCCAAAAGTATGGAAACCTAACATTAAAATCATTGGAATTAAATACATTGATTAAAATAAACGTAATAACAATTTGATATTAGCAGCATTGAATCTCTTTAGAAATATGATTACCTTAAGCTTTCTCAAAACTTTAAAATAAGAGTAATATACATTTTCATAACAATCATTGTTATCAAAATAAATTGAATTCATTTTTAGTCAATAAAATTTAAACATCATCTTTTGATCACATTAATGAATATAAAATAATTTTTCTAAAATCCTGATACTCACATAAATTATGCTAAATTAAAAAAAAAAAAAAAGGTTCATTTCTAATGGTCCATGTTGTCTTGGTAGTGTAGCCTGTACAGTGGATTCAGTCCTTGCATGTCATCATCCTGTCGATACATCAGTGTTGACGTTGAAGGCTGACTCTTGGACCTCTCTCGGCCAACATGCTCCTCTCTTCTTTTCCTTCCATCCTTCCTGTCCCCATGATACATCTCCTTGGAGTACCAGGGTGCTGACACAGCTGCAGTAAAGTCTGGCCAGTACTGGGTCTGGGTCTCGAGGTTAGAGCAGGCTCGAGGTCTAGTGTCAAAGGGCATCATCTCTCTCTCTGTCTGGCTGGACCTCAAAGGCTGCTTTTCATCTGACCTAGCTTTCTCTGGGGACTGGCTACTCTGGAAGGACATGGTGTCAATTGAGGATGATGGCTGGCTGGCTAAGTTTCCAGATGCTGATCCTGAGGTAGAAGTTGACATTTTTGAGCCAGATGGCTCAGACTTAAATAAACTTCTTATCTTAGAGGTAAACTGTCCACTGCTATTAGATGTCTGAGTGTTTGCATTTTTGTCTGCTATGGACTTTTTATCTTGAATATTTAAGTCAGTGTCAGCAGTAAATGTGTAATCCATAGCCTGATCACCACCTCCTTTCACTTTTCCCTGAACTGATGGAGATCCTGAGTCCAAAGAGCTAGCATCCTCACTGCTCATGTAGAACAGCCTTGCCTTTTGACTTCCAGATATCTTGAGATCATCATCAATACAGGAAGTGGCACCCAGGAGAATATCAGAATCAGGGGAAGTAATGCTTCTATCTCCATTTTGATTTCCATAGTACTCATCATTGATCTGGATTTCATCTTCATCAGCTGCGATATTCTGGGAAAACTTGAGAGTTCCATTTAGAATATCTCTTACCTGTGAACATAAAACATTCATTTCATTATAAAGAGACTATAAACTTTCACCAAATATAAAAATCTTTGAAAGTGGAAGAGAAACATTGAAATTTAAAATAGAGTTCAAACAGGAACACAAACCAATGTGAACCACTCTTCCATCTAAAGGGAGAGCTTTAGCTTTATAAGTTCAAGATAATTTGCTTTAACTGAAGAGGACAGTCTAGGGGTAATCAGAAAAACATTAATAACCTTTCCCTACATCTAACTGTAATAACTCAATAGCACTGATATCCGGTTTGAAAATCCCAGATATATCCTAAGCAAAGAGGGGTAACTAAATAAAAAAAAATTAAGATCTAAACTAATAAATAAATAAACAACGCTAAAAAAACAGAACGATGTCTAGTTTAAAAAAAATATATACTTATAAGGCATTGTCTTCGAATCAGAGACTGACATGCAGCCACTCAGTTTCAACCTGCATATTTTGTCACATCTATCACAGATTAAGCCTACCAAGAGTCTTATTTCTTTTTTTGTCTTCTGCACTTCTATTTGGCAAGGGTCTCAAAAGTGTGCCCCTTTGAACTTTGTAAGAGACACCTAACAATTAATAATTATTGATTTACCAGTTTGAGTCCTGCTAAAGATACCATAATATCATCATCTACTGCAAAACTCTGTTTAGATAGCTCCTGCTGGAGTCGACCTATGGGAAATAAAAAGTTTACTTTTTTATGTTTGCTCAATGTGACTGTTACTTGTGTTCCAATGTTCAAACTCTGATTTCAGTGTAGTCTTCAATGTGCTTAAAATAGATGACTAATCTACATAAGGTCTTACAAAAGTGTAGCTTTTTTTCTTTTATTCATTAATTATGCAGACTTCACATATGATATCTATTTAAATAATAATAAAAGTACTGGTACTTCAAAAGGAGGCAATTTATAGTGTTTCATAACGTTCGTAATAAAAAATTAAATAGAGCATCAACTGACCAATGTGGACATCTAGTTTACTAGCACAGTATCTGCACATAGAGTTCATGTCATTTTGTTCCCCTTGCAGACGGCTGATTTGATCTTGAAGTTCTCTTTCCTGGTGAAAGAAATTAAATATTTTGGCATAAATAAAAAGAAATTTAAAACAAACATAAAAAAATATAAGAACAAGTAGGCTTCTTTAAAACAAAAAAAATCAACTTAAAAAAAAAGGTCACCGATTTGGTCATTTTCTTCTGCCTGCCTCTTGACTTGCCTCCTGGCAATGGTGGACTAGTGGTGATGGAAACATCATCTAAAAAACAACAAGCAAGCAAGAAAAACACTTAAGACAGCAGATATAGAATAAAAAGGAATAGGGGAGAATAAGTCAGTTAACTTTTCTGTGACAAGACCTGTACAATAACTGACTGCCATACATCTCAAGAAACTAAATCTGAATCCATAGTCTTTTATTAAAATATTCTACTGCTCGGCTTTAAGCTCTTAATAAAAATGCAATTATTTTGTTTCTATTAAAAGTCCATTTACTTCACTCTTAATGTGACAGAAAATTTGCACTGAATTGTGCAGCTCCATCTCTGTTGCAGATAAGAATAACAATATAAGATACAAAGATCCGAGACTGAATGATAATTTTGAATAGCAGGTCCCACATGCTGGAATGCTCAGTATGCTCTTGGTCCACATTGCATTGATGGATTTCAGTTTAAAAATGCAAAGAAAGGAGACTACATGAGGCTAATAAATGAAGAGCTATTTCTAAGATGTCCTCAATAAATTGTATGATTTAACTTAACATCAATAAATAGTATGATTTAAAAAACGTATATCCATGGTTGTAATACATTGATGAAAGCCTTGACAAAGGAATGATGATCTGATGTGGGTGCTTATTTTAAAATGGACTGAAATAGGAGCCTGATATTCTTAGGAAAGGAGGTGGGGTGGCTGAGTGGTAAAATGCTTGGCTTCCAAGCCTGAAGTCCCGGGTTCAAATCCTTGTGAAGACTGGTATTTTTTTATTTCGGGTGACTGTTGAGCCCACCCAGTTCTAATGGGTACCAGACATTAGTTGGGAAAAAGTAAAGGCAGTTGGTGATTGTGCTGACCGCATAACACCCTCATTAACTGTGGGCCACAGAAACAGATGACCTTTACATCATCTGTCCAATAGATCACAAGTTCTGAAAGGGGAACTTTTGAAAGGAAAACACTTATGTTTTAAAATTTAAGCTTTGACTAACTATATTTACCAGGTGTCATTGGAAAGATGCTGGAAGGATGTAGGCCAGGACTAGACTGTGCAGACCTCAGGTTGGTGGCATCCATTCTAGCCATACTTGCAGCTGACGGTCGAAACATAGACTCTTCCACTTGAGACAAGCTTACTGTTGAGCCAATAGGATTGTTGGCAGTTTCTGAACAATTTAAAAATTATAATTAGTAAGCTACACATACTTCTGCACCTATATAGGTTTGTTTCAATCTTAAGAGTTCATGGCTAAAAATGAATATGAAAAACTTTTATAAGAAATCTGAAATTGATAATCAGTTTTAATTTTTAAACTACATAAAAAACTAGATTTAAAAAATTACCATTAAATTTTAATAATGTATTCCATTACCAGAACCAAAAGCAAACCTTTTTTTTTTTTTGGGACACCCTAAGCACATTGTTCTTAAATTAATATGGAGGTACTTTCGTAACAAAATCAATAATAAACAAAACAGATTCAAACAAAGAAAACATTTACCAATGATTGAATACAAACTACAAACAATAATTGAATTTTATAAAATAAATTAAAAGGTGATATTTCAATTTATTACAAATTTGTAAAAAATATAACCACAGGAAATATTTATAAACACTAGGATACAATGTCAATTATTTAAACAAAGATGCTTGTGTTACACACACAATTATGTTAAGATTTAGTGCTGGACACATGAGGTAATATGCTTTATCTAATGCAATGGTGTCAAAGTCTTGAGAGTTGAGTAAATCGTGTTGAAATTTGTAGGCTTAAGACCAATAGGTTTCATGTGTGTGTGTAAACCTTGTTCAAATCAAGACTTTAGCTGCAATGTTTGGATGAATTTTGGTGGTTCATAATGATTGCTATGAATATTTTTTAAGCTGTGGGACTAACTATTTATTCATAATGATTGCTATGAATATTTTTTAAGCTGTGGGACTAACTATTTATTCATAATGATTGCTATGAATATTTTTTAAGCTGTGGGACTAACTATTTATTCATAATGATTGCTATGAATATGTTTAAGTTGTGGGACTAACTATTTATTCATAATGATTGCTATGAATATGTTTAAGCTGTGGGACTAACTATTTATTCATAATGATTGCTATGAATATGTTTAAGCTGTGGGACTAACTATTTATTCATAATGATTGCTATGAATATATTTAAGCTGTGGGACTAACTATTTATTCATAATGATTGCTATGAATATGTTTAAGCTGTGGGACTAACTATTTATTCATAATGATTGCTATGAATATGTTTAAGCTGTGGGACTAACTATTTATTCATAATGATTGCTATGAATATATTTTTAAGCTGTGGGACTAACTCTTTATTCTATCTTTCATGTTTACTTTAGCACTAAGCAAAATTGCAACCATACATTTACATACAGCCATGCACAAAGTTTATAGTATCTGGGTAGTTAATTCAAAATCATTCAATTAATAATAGAGCACTATTATATTACACTATTTAATATAACATTCTATAAGCAATATTCAAGATTTGATTTGTCAGTTTCTACAATTCAACAAGAAAAACATTAAAAACAATTTTTTGAAATTCACTACCTCCTTTATACAACTTATTAGTTAACAACATATGAATCTTTCAATTAAAAACAACGGAACATTTAATTCTTTTTTACTTTGACAAATTATAATGGTCAAACTGTAGTTTTCCCAGTGTAACCAAATAGTTAGTAATTCTTTTCTCAGCGATGTTTAATTTGTAGGAAAATTTTTAGAACATTTTGAGATTCTCAGTTCCAACTGGTTCCTCCATGAAGTTTTGACTACAACAGATATCAAACATCTGACAAAACTGACAACTTGTTTAAAAGTATTATCAGATTTGGCTAAGATAAAAATACCTTTTTTACAGAAAGCATTTTAAATAATGAGCAAATTGATTTAGCATTGCTAAACTATTTATATAGCCCAAGAGTTGTTAGCCTGGCTTAGATCTAGGTACTGACATAATTATTTTTATGCACTGACATCAATCACTATGTTAATGCACTATAGTTTAAAAAAAAATAAGGACACAGAACAAAATTGTACAGCACAATAAAATAAATGGGCAATGATTTTAAAAAAAAGGGGGAGAAATAATCAATGCGATGGCTAAGTAATGGTATGTGAGAAACAACACCAATGTATATAGAACCAAATCAACTGAAACAAATATCAAGCCACACAGAAATAAGGGAACATGGCAGCAGCAAATTTTACCAGGAGAAATATCTGTCTGCAGGTTCATCGGCTCGCTGGAGGACTTAGGCACAGACAAAGTCCTGGGTCGGCTGAATTTACGGGAGAATGAGGAGAAACCACCTAGACTTGTGTTCTGGCGTTTTTGGCCAGTATGGTGGTGGGTGGCTGGGAAAAAGGTAAGGGTTACAAACATAGTTCTTCAAGTGATACTTGACACTTGCACTTCAACAACAAAGGATCTTTATTCGTTGAATTTAATTTATACAAGAAGAAACTAAAACTAATTCCAGCATTGGTATATATATATATATATATATATATATATATATATATATATATATATATATATATATATATATATATATATATATATATATAAACTCATTTGATTAAATTTCAAGGCAACTCTCTGACAATATTCTACCCTGAGATTATTTTGTGATTCAAGTTGAAACTATCAGGTGTTCTAAATAAGTTTGGAAAAATAAATAAAGATTTTTTAGAACATGTAGTAACATACAGTTGCCAAAAAATTATAACAACAGCACAAACTTAGAAAATTATTGTCAGATTAATTCATATAATAATTAGCAATAACACTCTGATTGCATTACAAACTTAATGCTAACCTTAGTAATAAACTAACTCTACTCCACAACACTAATCCAATAATTAGCCCTAAAATCCTAAATGTAACAATCATGAGTACTAAAATAGTACACCTAAAGTAATAGGTATATGCTAAAAAAGTTCACTTATTTAAAGAACAAAAAAAAAAAAAACAACTTAAAAATATAAACAATAGTAGCCTTGCATATTAGACTGAAAGTTAATAGAGCAACACCTTTGACTAAGGAGCAGGTAATTGATCAAATAGATAATATAAATCAAAATATTAATAAATTAAAAAAAAAAAACAACTAATGATGTTCCTAATGATAATCTCTTGAAGTAAGTTGTTACAGACTGAACTAGATTCACAGAGAAACAAGCCAGCTGATTAAGCAAGAGCCAAGACTTACTTGCGACAGTGTCTCTGGTGATGTTGCTGATACTCTCACTGCTCTCCCCCATGCTGGAGCTCATCTTGATACTTCCCTGGTGTGTGTACACTGGGGGACGAGGCTGCTGCTGCACACAAAAGCAACAATACAGTAAACTTGCAAATATAGTGACATGGTATTAAATCCTAGTTCCTTCTTTTGAGGAAAGACAAACATTTTAGTGTGGGACAATGGTTGTGATTACATTGTAGCATTAAAAAAATCAAGGCGTTGTATGAAAAGTTGTTTTTTTTGTTCCACTACTCTGTCTTAAGAAACGGTACTATAAATGTTGAAGTTATGATAAATAATGTGTCAAGAAAATTAAGAAAAAAAAATCTCTCATTAATGTGTCATCAGATCTTTTTTTCATAGGGTCTTGATTTCATTTAGAAGAGGCTTAATACCAAAGCAACGCTAAATGAATATATTATATTATTATTCTTTCTTATATATAACATGTCTAACATGCTCTTAAAGTATGCTCAGTATGGTCCAATACTTTGGGTGTGTAGACCTGTGGGAGAAGGAAAGTAGGCTAATTGAGACAAGGTTTCCATCTTGCCTTTAGGAGCTCAGTAAACACAACTCAGCTACAGCCGAATCTCAAATTAAAATTTCCTAGTCTACATCCACATTTGAACTTTAGCCCCATCAGGCTTTTAAAGCAGATGAAAAAGAGATTATTTGTTTCTGTCACTTGTTTACAACTATTTTCCTCAACTAATGCCAGGAATACATTAGAAATACAGTTTAAACTAACCTCAGACATTTCTCATAATAAATTAACTACCAATATTGTTCAATGTATATATTATTACCATCTGATAATTAACATGAGGGAAATGTTATTATAGTCCAGGCCAAAATTCAACTTAGTCAAATTGGATTAAAACTACAAAAAAAAAAAAAACGGCCTCTATATTGTTAAGATTAAAACAGAATCTGGCCAGAGGAAACTTTTGTTTGAAATAAAGCCCCAAAGATCAGAACTATGCTACAGAGAATGACCACATCAAATACAGGACTTGACTAGAGGCCCTGATTCATTAGAGGCAAAATTACCCTTTAGTCTCTCCAGTAGTCTTGCAGTAAACCTTGTTATTTCAAAGTAGCCCTTTCCGTTTACCTCACTAATAATAATAATAATAATAATCTTTATTGTCTGTATGGAAATTTGTCTTATAATACACAAGTTTAATTTTGACCCATTGTTCCCCATTACCATTCTTTTTTTTAGAATCCATAAATGAAATTTGAAAATGAATGTCAGAGTGTTAAGTTCTTTTTCTTTATAAATATATTTTTGGACCAACGATAACTGCTACAATGGGGTTGTTCTGAATCTCTGACCTACTGTAGTTATGGTCTTATACATGACAATAATGGCAATGTTTTCCTATGATAGATGTAGATCTAGAACTAGCCTAGATGATCTAGTAGATCTACTAAATAATCATATCAATTAGGGAATTATTGTAACCTAACAACCCCATTGTTACACTAGAAATGAATATTATATCTTA
This sequence comes from Biomphalaria glabrata, assembly GCF_947242115.1. Lineage (NCBI taxonomy): Eukaryota > Metazoa > Mollusca > Gastropoda > Planorbidae > Biomphalaria > Biomphalaria glabrata. The sequence goes on from NC_074721.1 coordinate 9,475,543, forward strand.
TATTCTAGGAGCTTACATTAGGTTCCCTCAGCCATCTAGCTTTAACCACAAAGTAGTGAACATCAGTGACCTGTGGATACTTCATCAGTACAGTCAGACAAGTGGCATAGTCACTGGTCAGTACTGAAACAACAACAGGAATGAAATAGACACTTGACCAATTGCTTACAAAACATAAGGGTATGTTGAAATATAAACAAAAAGAAGATTAAGCTTACGATTGTCCTTGATATACAGCAGCATGGCCACAAAAATGTAGTCCACAAGATCAAAGCCAATACCATCGCCAAATATGGCATCCCACAACATGAGGAGGTCCTGCATGGGAAACTCACGACCAAAAAGCAAACGAAGCCACCGTCTGGAATTGATGTTAAATGAACAGTAAAATATTTTTCTACAACCTAATCATCACTTTTATTTAGATAAGGAAGAAGTTTAAGGAATGGAACATTCAATTAAAAAAGAGAGGATTAATGAAATTTGTGATCAAATGAATGTAGAGGTATATATTTTTGAAATGATCATATAAAATGACATTTTGTTACAAAAATATACTATTTTTATGATAAAAACATTCTTTAAAACAATATTCAACAATGGACCACATTCACCAATCGTAAACAAACAACATTTAGTCACGTGATCTTATTGATAAAACAACAAAAAAAAACTGTCATGTTGACAACCATTATGAATTAAACATTAGATCGTAAATTATATAGAAGAGATAGATCACCACGTGGCTAAATGTTGTTTGTTTACGATTGGTGAATGAGGTCCATTAATTTAACAGTTAAAAATATATGTACATATATATACACACACATATACATGTGTCAGCCAGAATGTTGCAGATTAAATAAATTTAATTTTGCTTTCCTAATTTAAAAAAATTATTAAGAATTTCAATCAAATAGAAAATGGTCAACATCAGAAAATGTACAAACATTTTCTTGCTAAGGAATGTCTTGCAAATTTTCAAAAAAAGAAACAAAATAAAACTTATTATTATCACTATTAACACACAAACTGACTTCCTAAATTAAAGTTAAAAATGTTGGGAGCCAGTCATTATATTGGTATATAAAAGAGTTTCAGCAGTAAGTGAAAATCTTTTCAAGCTCTAGAGATTGTGGCCAGTAAAATGTCTATCCATTTTTTATTTTTTTACTCTCCCAAATGCCAGCTAAAATTTTGAAACCACTGGGTTCCAGTTAAAAGTTGGATAATTTAGCTTTCTACTTACATGCCATAAATCTGTGGTGCTATCTCCAGACGCTCCAAGTGTTGGTGAAGTTCAGGGTCAAACTTTTTCAAAATGTAGTCTTGGATTCTGGTCAGCTTGGTCACGATGACACTAGATGGGTTTAAGTCCTGAGACCTTGAGAAAGGTGTGGCATTGATCATTTCCAAGTTTCTCATTGAACCAGTCTACAAAAAAAAAAAGTAGTCAAGATTGTTAATTTGTGTACATGTACATGTCAATAATTGTTTTATTTACAAGTCAAGCCTTTATGTATAGTTACATGATATATACAATCTTTCATTAAGTTTCCTCATACATATTTTCTAGCAATGTACAAGCTAAGATATTTAAAATTAGACTAGAGAGCCAATTTGAAATATTTTCAAACTAGTTTAAATTACATCATATAGAAAGGTTTAAGAGATTGCAATGTTGTAATCAGATTGAAACTGTGCAGAACAAACAACATGATGTAATGTTTAATAATCTATGGTAGTATTTAATGATTACTATTCCAGAAAGAGTATGCACGATAAAGTACAAGATAAAGTTTCAACAATATTTGATCCCCATTACCTTTGTGTTGTAGAAGATGTCCCGAGACAGATACCAAGGCTCAACAGTCTCCATGACTTGACAAAACATAGTGCTGGGGGGAAATCACCAAAGACAAGCATAACTTACAAACAAATTGTCATTAAACTATCAAGACTACTGAAATCAAGGAACTCCAAAGAACCCAAAATGAAATCAATTTCACATGCAAACCACCAACTTACTATGCATCATGTTCCAGGTAATTGGGATCCATTACAACTTTGATGATGTCCCTGCAGATGTAACCAAATACAAACAAAATTTGTTATGTTATACATTGAGAACTTTCATTTTTAAGAGCTGGAGAGATTTTTGTTTGTTCAAATCTTCATAAAAAACAAATAGCGTGTACATGCAGACGTATCTGTGTTTCATTCTCCTTAGGCAAATGAATAACAAGACAAAAGTAGAGAAAGAAAGAACAGTCAAATTACAAATTTATAGAATATGTATAGATGTGAAATATTTTCATGTATTTGTAAACTAATTTTAACCATAACCTTTTTTTTATAAAAATGCCAGATACAAACAAGGTAATATTATTAACTTTTAAAGAAAATTTTCAAGCAAGTGTATATTTTCATGATCGAAGCTATTAGTCATTATGATATTATATGATATATATATATGATATTTAGATGTCTAGATAATAATAATAATAATAATAAACACATTAGCTAGTGTGAGTATAGAAATAAATTCAGTAAGTTGTAAAGTAACTTCATTCACTAGAGAGCTCTAGGAAGCATAAGATTATACTGATTCAGAAACCCAAACCAAGTCAGAAAGAAAAAATTGTATAGATTAACACAGGACCATATATCAAGTATTTTATATTCTTATCATTATTTTAATGCCTTTTCTCTCCAATCACAAATAAAATAATTTTTTTAAAATGAACTGTTCACCAAAGAAAAAAACTAAAAGCATAATCATTTCATTTATTTTATCAAATATACAATTAGTACATGATAGTATCAATTCATCTTTTCCATTTAATAATAACATTGCATAAAAACATTTACTTTAAAAAACGTAACCAAAACTAAGTGTGATAGATTTACGAACTCCTAGAATTATACATTGTTTTTCAATACAGTAAACTTTTGAGAGACTTGACAATGTTAATTGACAAATTTTGTACAAAGAACATCTGAAAAATTCTTTATTTAAACTTTCAATCAACAACTTTTAATCATCATTGTATAAAATTTACACCCCATTTTCTTTTTCAAAGTAATAAAGTTAAGATGGAAATGCTGAGTGGAATAATGCGTTATAAGCAAGTGTTTGATTTTGAAGACACTAATGTTTGAATAAAAAAAACTTTTAAATTATTTGTTTAAACTTTGTGAAATAATAAAACTAGCAACAAAAATGTTTTTATGAATTATGAAATGGTCATAATTCTAACCTGGCCATCACAGAGAGGTAACTGAAAAGTTTAATAAAATGTATGAAACACATTGATATAAATTTGTTTCTTTTTTTCAAGATTTACTAGCTAACTAGAATCTAAGCTTAGTTATATGAAAAGCAAACATAAGCAACCCACATGATTTTTAAAAAATTAGGTATTATTATAAAAAAGTTTGTTGTTATTTTCTGAAAATAATTATAATTTAAAATCTCTACACTTATTCTCCATGCATGGACAAGTTGAGACAGCAATAGTAATTAAAAAAAAACAGTAAAATACTGACTCTTGAAAGGGAACAAACTGGGATTGAAATGATTGTAGTAAATGTTATAAACATTTTCTTTTTAAAGCACAAGTAAGATGAATATTCCTTAATCGTGGGAAAGAAAATAGTTAACATTGGGACGACTAGAAAACAAACATGTTAATTGTACACCTTTTGTATTATAGTCAAATAAATATTCAGCCACTTGCATTTTTTGGTCTACTTTTTTAACAAGCAGTTATTATTTATTAGTAATACTATCTTAATATGATGATCCACTAAACCCACTAGTTACTTCTACATAGACATTAATAAAAATTTCTGTAAAAAAAAATAAAAAAAAAAAAACAGAGTGGAGACTCCTTTAGTTATCATAAAAGCTACCAAGATGGCAAAAAAGAAGTCTTTGTTATTTACCATTTTTCCAGCACACAGTTCAATCATCATGACCTATTAAGACTGATGACCTAACACACAGTACTAACACCATGACTTACTTGACAGACTCTATCTCACAGGCATGCAGGAATGCTTGGTGATCACAGTGAAGAACAAATATCAGTGGCGCCAGCAACTCATGCATTCCCTGAAATGATAGATGTGAAAATATTTAACAAAGGCAGCCAGATAGATTGATTGGTAACAACATTATCAGAATTTTTTTCTTTTAATTAGCATTAAATTCATAACTTTTAAAGTTTTATGTATATTCAATAATTTTATTTAATTTATGTATTTTTGATAATTTTATTTAATCTAATTTATGTACATTTTTAACAACATTATATATACTGTCCAATAAATATATTATTTATTTATTTATTTATTCAAGAATAAAAAAAAAAAAACAATTTATGATACATCATAGTATGATAAAGAAGTAGGTAATTTATCAAACATTGAAAAGGAATCTAGAGATGAAACTAAAGCAAAAGCAAATGAATTAAACAAAGGGGGAAACAAATTCTTGAATGGCTTTACAAAATGTGAAAATTTAGCACAATATGAGTAGGAAATAAAATACATGGAAATGACAAACATGAGGTGAGCCAGAGGTAACAGAGAGATATGTTACTGTCAATTTTTTATCCCCACAGCATGAGAGTAGGACTTTCAAGGCTTCCACTATTCTTGATATACTTTGTTTTACCTTTGTCTCTAACACAAAATACTATTTAAAGAGGAGTGTCACCACCTCAAAGTTGGTGTCATACAGTAGATACCCTATTTTGATCTTGCATATTTTTCATAACTCATGTTTAGGGAAAATGAACATTTTTAACCTTGAGCTAAGTAGTTACTTGATAGGCATCAGTAAGAGCAGGAGTAAGGGGCAGTCATTGAAGATAGTCACCTGAGAAAGTTATTGTAAGCAGTCACTATGGAGTTATTATAAAGTAGTTGAGATTTGTACCAGTTAACGAGTTATTACTATATTTCTATTAAGGATTATTACTGATTATTCTTGGAGTGTGTATCATATTTCCTATGTGGTGTTTTTATTGTATATATTAAACATATTGTTTGTGTCTGCTACATCAAGAGTTATTTCCTCATTTAAGAGAGAGGTATGAACGTACAAGAATGCATCCTGATAATGCCTACAATATATAACATTATAATATGAACCCATTGTCACCCAACGACCATCTAAAATAACGTGGTGGCAAGCTTTTTAAATAAAGAGTTTTTGCCTTGACATTATTATTTTGTTCCCCAAGTGATCAACAAGGCAGCAGGCACAAGTTAAACTGTTTGTGCTGATTGTAAGGAAGTGAAACAAGATTTCATAACAAACCTGTTTGTAGGAGTTTGTAGCATGCTCACGACTATAGCAAAAGAGAATATCAATCATCATTTCATTCATCCCAGTACCTCGGAAGAACTCAACTTCAGGAAAACTTAAAACACAGAAAATAAAAAACACCAATACACACACACTTAAAATACACAAAAACTTGAACAAAATATAATGTATATATATATATATATATATATATATATATAGAGAGAGAGAGAGAGAGAGAGAGAGAGAGAGAGGGAAAAAAATGGACCTGAACTTTTAAAAATGTACAAATTAACCTGACTGGGCTGGAAAAAAAGTAACTTCATTAGAACAACACTACTTGGTACAATAGCCTGGCTAGATAATAAAGTCTTCAGCAACTACGAAATAATCCGCACTATACAAAAACATTACTAAAAAGTAGAAAGCTCTATTAACAGGATAATGGTTAGAAACAAAACATAAATATGCATGCAAGTTACATTGCAATTATAGCATAAACATATAATTATTATCTGAATGTGTGGTGAGGATTCAATAAAATTGACCTAGAAGTAAAAATCAAAATTTTATTGTCTCGTTATTATAGTTTCAAAATATGTTTTGAGGGATATCAAATCATAAAACAAACAGTGACTGCAACAAACAGACAAGCTATTTTTCTTTCCTTTTTCTAGATTTAAAACAAAATTGCAAGATATAAAAAAAGATATGGGTTTGAAAATTTCAGTTTTTTAATGTTTTTTTTATGATGTAGGAAAGCAGCAGACAAAATTATATCAGAAAAAAACAACATGAAGACAGATCAACTAAGGCCTAAAGACATTTACATTGCAACACTCATCACATAACACTGAGAAGAAGACATGAAGTTGGACACTGTCAAATCATATACTGGATAAAGGACAATAATTATATAAATTAAGGCCCAAAAATCTACAAATATAGATTTTATTTTCGTAGCTCCTCAAGCTTTAAAATATAATTGTGCTTTATTCCTTATTCTTAGGCCACTCCAAAAGCTTCTTACTTTGTTTTTTTTTTAATTTAGAGTAAAAATGTTAAACATTTTAGATTTATTATATTCAAAATGACATTCTTTTCAAAGAATGTGAAAAATTTTCAGTCTTTCAAATAGTTGTAAAAATGTCTGTAACAGTGTAATTTAATTCTTAGAGACATTTAGCAAACAAAAATGCTGAATATCTTCTAGATTGGAACTGCTCCCTTTTGAAATAACCTAGCATTTAAAAAATATTTTTTTTTTTTTACAATCCAATAAAAATGTTTTTATTATTTAAAAAAATTGAAAACATTTCAGAATGTTTGTGGGAGCAGTATATCTTAGTAGATGCAGCAATGTCGAGTTATTTATTTTTTAACAAAACAAGAACAAACAAAAAAATTAGATTTATATCTTAGAAATGAAAATTGAAAAAATAATTTTCCCTACATGTCAAAGATCTTTATCACATGCATTAAAGCACTTTTCAAATAAGCAGAAAAAAAAATGTAAAAAATTACACTTTCAGGTTGAAAAGAGAAATATTTTTTCCCTAAAATTATACAATCATTCACACACCAAAAAATGAAAAAGATGAAAGTCATATTGAGAACCAAGCCACAAGTAATGCAAAAGATATGAACACACTTCAGAACAAAGTTGAAGCAGCCTATTCAACCATCATTTCATTTTCTTATCTTTGAAATTCTAAGAACAATTATTAACTAAGATTTGGATGTCTGTTGCTATCTTTATCTTTATTTTATTTATTTTTTATCACAGCGCCATAGGCCTACATTATATATATTTGTTATCAAATTAAATTATTATTATTACACTGTAAAGCAAAACAGAATCTTTAAATTTTTGTCCTCTATTAACACAATGTTCTTGGATATAAGCTGCCACAACTTTGAGATGCACACTAAATTTTATATTGCACCTGTCTATAGGAGAGTTCAGGGTTTTCCTTGGCGAAAATAAAGAGAATGTTGACCATAAGATTCCTCAGCTGGTTAGATTGGAAGAATTCAATCTTTGGATAGCTAGCAGCAGGGGAAACAATAAAGACATTTTTCATCATCAGTATACAAACTTACATTGTGGACAATATTTGGTTACATAAATATATTGTCACTCTCACAGAACAGAATAATTAACAGAATCAGCTCTAATAATAATAACATTCTTTATTATCCTGGATGCCATTTGTTTTATATTAAAGCATTGCACATAACAAAATCTTACAACATTATTGAAGGCTGTTTTGAAATATATTTATGCATATGCACTTACAATTCCTTCACACAATATTTATTTCTAATTCCATAGACGAGCAGAAAAGATAAAATAAGGAAAAAAAATTAAGTACATCAGATTACATAACAATAAACATATGTATGTCAAATAAAGACACATTAAGTCACACTTACCAAATGGAATAAATTAATAAATTCACATACATAATACTCAAACACTCTCTATCATTAGATGTCTAATATTGTTTGGTTTAAACGAATCCTTTTGTTTTTTAAATAAAAATAAAATATTTTGAAAAGGAACTTTTTTCACAAATGTTTTGCAGACTAAGATGATCTCGGTCAACAGAACATTGGCAATCAAAAGTATTCAATTATCTTGAACATTTTCTAATACATATACCACATGTAGACTATTATAAATAGTACAATTTTATAAAGGGATTATATTTAATTTCAATTTTTATTTTTGAAGTTATAAAGATGTTTTGATGACCTTCACAACTGAATCTTTTAAAACAAAGTTTAAAAACAAAACTAAAAGGGGGGGGGGGGGATGAAAACTTGTGTAAATGAGCTACTTCAACTAAAAAAGATTAAAGGAGTCGTCTCTAAATAGCATCAGGAATAGGTTCTAGTTTTACATGCACTGATAGATTCACAAGCATCATTTCAGAAGAGAAAAAAAAAGTCTCTTAACATAATGTGACAAGTTTAAGAACAAAGTAGGCAAAGAAGGAGAGATTATTTAAACTGAACCTTGGTAACTAGGTGTGACAGACTTCACAGCCTTTAATTGTTTTTTTAAAAAAAGACAGCAACTAACAATTTAATACTTGACACTTTGCAGTTTTTCTTCTTGAGATAAAGAAGATTATGACACCCTATTGTATAACACATTTCAATGTTACACTGGAGAGACTAAGAAGAATAAGAGAATAAAACTGATATCTGGAACATCAATTTGACAACAAAAGTGTATATCACATGATCAACCAGTCCCAGTCATCAGAGTTTTTCATTTGCTTTGTAGATATAAAAAGGTCTTCAGTAACTTTTTAAAAAATATTACAAAAACGCAATAACTATTGATAAAAACAAAAAACTGATACAGACAAAAAAAAAATATAAAGTGTAACTAATAGTATTTTTAAAAAAATTAAATAAAAATACAATTAAGAGGGTAACATATAGCAAAAAAAAAATGTAACGAAGAAAGGGTTAAACAAAGAAATACAGGCATAATCTGGAGCAATAAACAGCTAAATAGCAGCTAAATTGAAAAAAAAAATCAAAAGTCCCATTTAAATCTTTAAATGTATATCTGACCGTTAACAAAGCAGTGTAGATTAAATACTCAAATTCACTCATGTTTAAATGCAATTTCATATTTTTAATTTACGCCTCATTAAAATAATGAGAAGTACGTTTACAGGAACTAAAAATAAAGGATTGGAGAGACATGTTGCCAGATGGTTAGACAAATGATACAAATTGACTTTATAATACATACATATATATATATATATATATTTAAAGTGATATGTCAAATCAAAAGGAGATGTTGCCATGGAGTCAAAACAGATAAACCTTCACCATTCGGAAACAACTTGATACAAAGACAACACCAACAAAAGAAGACAAAACCCCAAATAAATGTAAGAAAGAGCATGAACCAACCATTCTTTCCAAGTATGTTTGCCAAACGTTCTAAAATGAAAGTAATTGAAGCTTTTGGAATCTTTGTTTCTACATCTCCATTTTAAAAATATTAACTTTACTAACCATGACTGTGAAGATTTACATTTTGTTTTAATGGATTGTTTCTTTTATAGATAATAGTACACCATCTTTTGATAAAAATAAAAGAGAGGGCAAACTGTATTTTTCCAGTAGAACATTTTATTGCGAAAAAAAAAAAAGAAGAATGCTCATCCAATAATAAAATGAAATAGATCCAGGTTTTGTTTATGTTGTCTTCCAGGAAACATAACAAAAAAAAAAAAAAGTTTATTGTTTATTTCAACTTAAAAAAAAAAAAATATTTAAAAAACAAACAAGGAACATTAGACAATAATATCTGTTTAATAATGATTTACCAATGTTGACATGCATAAATATTTGACTTCCTTTATTTAAGGACTGGTGGAGACATCATAATGAGTATGGTATAAAGGCAACCAATGGTGGGAAGAGTGCACACACTCAACAGTAAACTGAGCAACTAGTAAAACAGTGTATGAAGCTGAGCCACTAAATGTATTGGTCTAATGCCTTCAAAGTGAGAGACAATCATTGATAAGTTCAGATGTAACCAAAGACAGATCAATTTAAATTTTTGCATTCAAGCTGCTTTCTTTTTAAGCAATAAATTTTTAAAATAAAATTCAATTTATTTTATAACTGCAAATACGTGTGGTTTTATATGAAGTTACAGGTAACATTAAATATTTAATGTCTTAACGTAGCTATTAATGGTGGGATAGAAAGTATGAGCTTAGTAATAATACCTATAAAGTTATTATTACTTTAGCTAAGAAAAGTAATCTGGACATTATTGCTGTTATCTGAGGAATCCAACAAAGTTGTTGATTAAATGCACACTTTAAACAATGATTGTGAACAAAGACTATCAAGCTATACATATAGAACACTTACGTTCTTATTACATCCTGCTTTATAGTCAACCGCAGCTCATTGTCTTGGAAAAATTTATTCCAGGGACTCTAGAGAGACATAGAAATATCACAATTAAATAAAAAGACCTGTGAACTTGAGAATGTCACATTTAAAAAAGATTACAAATACAAGAACATAACAAAATTTTTAAAAAAGCCTACAAACATCAAATCAAAACATTGTGTAAATAAATGATAAGTTAATCCAGAGCTATACCAGGAATCAAAATGGTTGTCTATTTCCCTATGACAAAAGGACTCCTCAATTCTTACACTAAAGTATGTAAAATGTAATGTAGAACTAACAGAAAAATAGTTTAATTGAAAGGAATTAAATTATCAAAATATGAGCAGTTAGATTTCAATAATGGCTAGTTTAATCTGATGTCTGAATCAATTTCTATTATGATGTATAGCTGAAGTGTACAGCAAAAGACTGGAGGAAAAAGCTTACTTACAAGCACAAGTTCATGGTTAACAATCCTTATAATAGTAGTATTTTAAAAGGTAACTTGGAATAATTTTGTACACTTTCAAAACTAACCTTCCACCAAATGAAACTGGTGAAATAAGCAGTGATGGGAACAGACTTTTCAACAATTTTAGAAAATATTCTGCACAAGCATGCTGGGGTAGCCCAAAATAGTCACTGAATATATTTTAAAAATAATATAGTATGTAATTATAGAACAAAAAGAATAGAATAAAATGTGGCTAATCACACTACTTGTGCTTTACTATATACACAAAATAATGCATGCTAGACAATTTTTGTACATTTAAAGGAAGAACTTAATGACTGCTTTTCTTCTTTTTTTTTTCGCACTTGGAGTCTACCTTTGCAGCTGGTCCAGGCAGTCTAAGCATATGGTGCTTTCATGGCACCACCTCTCAAACAAGCATAATAAAATATTTAGGAATTTTTTAAACAAAAAAAAATGGATCTGAGGAAATTTTAGGAATCCCTAATCACCGAAAGAGACTTTATACTTCATAATTTAATACTTTTTTTTCATCAAGAAGGTTGAATTCTTGTATTTCAAATGTTGATATACAGAATTTTGGTTTTTTATTGTTTTAAAGGGAGGGAGAAGATATTTGAAATCATTAAGTTGTCCTGTGCATTTAACAACATGAAGGACACAACTGTTAATTATTTGTATACTTCAACACAACAGTATACTTGTAGCTTTTCTGTGTCTTATGTACATTAATGTAGAATACTGTAAGCCAAGAAGCAATCATTTTTATTCAAACAATTTTCTTACATTAATCAATCATGTCCTTTCTTAAAAAAATGGAAATTTATTGTATTTATATGAGGCACAGGAGTAAACCCCAACACATGTGGAGTCATTCTATTATAAAGCCAAACAGACATACTTTCGTTATGGTGTTGATATGGGATTTTTTAAAGAGGTTTTTTTAGGGATCAACTTTCTTAAATTTATTGGAGATAATATTATTTTTTTGTTATACCAACACCAACCTCTTCATCTTGAGACAGTGGGTTATTTAACGTTATATCCACAGAATCCACAGCTTTTCTCGGATTAACAATGAGCTGAAATGAAATAGATTTATGTTAGAAATAGAAATGAACATTTTTATTTCTGTTCATTTTCACTTGAAAATAGGAATCAAATAACTAGCCCCATAACTGAAATGAGTTGAACAGTGTGCCCCAGTTCTACCAGTTTTCAATAAAGCTTTAAGACTTGACAAAAAAATTATATTGTGATAAAAGAAGAAAATGAAATTAACACTATTCTGTAAAATGGGAATCAAATTAGGTAAAAGTCCTCCTCCTTCCAATTTCTCAAACATAGAAGGGACTTAGAATGCCTTTTAAAGTAATCTGACATTCAAGACTTTAATGGTATGTATGCAAACAGGACACATGAAGATCTTCAAAATCGACGCAAACAGTAGGGAAAAGTGGCACTGGATAGACCCATATGGGGAGCGAGAATAAAGGTGATTGCAGATGCCATAACACAATAGTAGTAGAAAGAAGGGTGAAAGTGCAACGGCACCTGGTGATTACAGAAACCCAACCTGTGACTGCAGCTTTGTATCAAGAATTGGTCTCTTCAGTCACACAATAAGTTGCACAGGGAAAAGATTGTCTTTCAAGACATAAAATGTCACAGAAATGGTATGTAATTTTAACACTTTTAGGTCCCTCACCTTATTTTTTAAATCTTCAAATTTGTTTCGACTCTGTTTTGTCTTCTCCACCCACTCTTCCTTGCTAGGAGGTAAAACTTCTAGAAAAAGCTGAAAAAAATTGTTTAACAAAGTCATTTGATTGTCAATTTAAATTTAGAACATTTTTAAAATTGCATCGAGAAAATGTAACTATTTGAAAAGCTGAGTGCTTACCTTCCAAATTAAACTTCTAAATCTGCTGCTTCTTAGTTCCCCTTCCATTGACTTCTCTTTTAATTTCTTCATCATGTCTGGTGTATTGAACAACTTTTCCCATTCTGTGCTATAATAGGCCAAAAATCAAAGCTGTAGGACTTTTTTTCTTTGGAATAATACTTATGAAACAAATAGAATAAGATTTTGACACACACACTCAAAAACAATATTAAGATTACAGTCTTCCCTTGACTTTCATGGGGATATGTTCCAAGACAGCCAGAGAATGTCAAATTTCCATGAAGTGAAGTGAAGACATGGTATTTAATTTGATATACATGAACAATTTTTGGATATGAACCATATTGCAAAGACATCCCTTATGTTTATATGCCCAAAAGTTTTAGCAATCAAATCATTAAATACAATTCAACCTACCTGACATAAACAATTCACATATAAATTTTTGAGTGAATCTGGTGTGCATGTATATTTTGCTTTCTATAGTTATAATATTTTTTTAGTGTAATGCATACAATTGTAAGACAAATTTCCTTATTGGTAATATTATTATTATTAAGATTTATTATACAGTGAAGGCGTTTTGAGTGGAAAGGCTCTAGTGACTTAAAGATGCTTTTTAGATAAAATCTAAGTCTCTAAGCCTTACAGAAGAGTTATGAGAACCACTGTAAGATAGACATTGATTTTTGTTGGTAATTAACTCTGATGCCAAACTCAGGTTTAAAGATAATGTTATGATCTTTTTTGTTGATGACGATTTAAAAAGCTCTGCTAGCTTTACCCACACCATTTCTCTCAATATTGAAGAGTTACTGAATATTAAGCTGCCCTGATACTTAAATGATCTATCATATTAAGGGAAATGCAATTCTCAGTAATTTGAGGGGGGGGATGAATAAATCTCAATGGGAAATTTCTATTTTCTTTGTTAGATCAAATGATGCAGCAACAACACTTAAATATCAAGTACTTGACTTCATGTAATCACTATTTCATTTGGTTAAGTATTGCGCAAAAAAAAAAGTGTTGGAACCAGTACACACATACACATGTTATTTCTATTGATAGGACAATGTTATGCCCATTTTTTTTTTTTTTGCATCTGCTTAAGAATGGTTAGGATCCTAAAAGAATATTCAAGCAATACACCCAAATAGTGGTCATTTAATGTGACATACCTATACGAGTGAGACATACTGGCTGAAGAAGATGTTGGTTGGCTGCTATCAACAAAGTCAAATTTGGCATCTGTGCGTGATCCATGAGATATGCTGTCAGAATTATTGTTGTTTTCTGAAAACATTATCAGTTTACTATCATTACATTTATATACAACTGATAATATATTGAAAAATTGTTTGAAACTCTTTTAATGGATCTTATGTGGTCTTTAAATAGACAGGTTTTACACTACACTATACTAGGACAATCTAGGTAAACAAAGTAAGAAAACGTTGACCCTAAATATATATATATATATATTTTGGTACACTGAGTAGGCTAGTCTATAATAAATTCTTTATTGTTATTACTGTTAATGATACTCAAACTGTACAACACTTAGTAAATCACAGAAAAACAAGCTCCTCATCAAACTTTAAGGATCCAGATCAATAATTATTGATGTTTTGTTATGCCCTCATTAACTTGTGATTAGCCACTGTCGAAAAACGCAAACTTAAACTCTATGGCCACATCACAATGTCCCCAGGGCTGACAAAGACTTTCCTTCAGGGAACAGTACTAGTAAAAAGAAGAAGAGGCAGACAGAAAAAGTGATAGAATAGACAGCCCTTCATTGAATGAAATTCTATCCAAGGCTAAAGACAGAAAGGAATGGAGAAAGACAGTCAACAGATCTTGTGTGGTGCCCCAACAACTCAACAGATGAAGGGATAGGTATGATGATTGTAGACAACTTTATAAAACACAAATTAACTTTTTTTTTTATTAAAAAGAATGAAATACCTGCTTGAAGATGTGGTTTTTGTTAATACTAAGTTGTTTAGTGTGAAAAGAGATGTTAAAAGAGCTAGAACTACATATAAAAGAGAAGCCAAAGAATAGTTCGAGAATGTAGGTAAGAATTTACTTTTCAGTAAGGGATTCACTGCCCAGAAATATGTGTAGAGGAGCATTATAATGTAATGGGGGTAGCGAAGCATGAGTATCAGCAGGAACAATTACAGTCATAATATTGTGTGACTTAGCGAAGCATGAGTATCAGCAGGAACAATTATAGTCATAATATTGTGTGACTTAGCAAAGCATGAGTATCAGCAGGAACAATTACAGTCATAATATTGTGTGACTTGGCGAAGCATGTGTATCAGCAGGAACAATTACAGTCATAATATTGTGTGACTTAGCAAAGCATGAGTATCAGCAAGAACAATTACAGTCATAATATTGTGTGACTATGTATATTTGTAGTAATATTGTGTAAAGATAAAAATATATTTATGTTTTATGCTCTTTGTTGCAGTAATTTAGTTTACAACAGGTCAGCTGTAAAAGCAACCAAGTAAAACATTTAATATATAAACACTCTCAGAACTAAACAAAATCATTCACCATGTCTGTCCAGGGATTTGTTGATAGTGAAGCTCTCCAATGTGTTTAAAATATCTTCTTTACTAGGAGGTCCAGACTGATCTGTATTCTTGGAAGATTTTGATGGACGCAGTTTGTCAAGAACATTCATCTAAACAAAAAAATTAATTATATACACATTTAAAACAAGAAAAACATAAAAAATACTTTTAAAAAAACAACAACAAATGCTTATATGAAGTGCAGTTGTATCAATTAGTTTGGATGAGTCATGTAATTAAATTTGTAATTGGTCAAGACCAACAACAATAAATCTGTACGATTAGAAATATTTTTACCAATTGTTTTTGTTTAGTGCTATTTCATATTTTTAGCTTTCTCAATTCAGTATGATCCTATCACTTATCTGGACCAGTTGGGAAGGGAGGGGGGGGGGAGAAGGAGAAAGAAAGTTATATCTGGGTGGATTTTACTGTAATTGGTTTTTAAAAGCATTTACACAAAAAAAAAGAGAGGGGGGAATGACCTGAATTCAAACTAGTGACTCATGCCTCAATGGGCCGATGTACTAACCACTCTGCTAGTGAGGTACTTAAAACTAGAGAAGATTGTATAGTTATACATTGTTTGTTTCACTTTAGAGCGGCGACCTATAAAGGCGACTAATTCTGCTGATACCACCACTTCAGTCTAGTACAATTTCTTTCCCTTGTTCAAGATACCAAACAAAATAATTAATTACCAATAGTTAATTAACTAACTGGTTCATTTTTTAAAATTTATTCTTGTGTTGTCAGGTAAAAGAAATAATTGTACAAATTTTCAGCTTGATAGGGTGTTGGAGAAATAACATGTACATACTTTTTTACCAGAAAGACAGATATGAGTTAATATTTAAGCTTTGTAAAAAAAATAGAGCAAGGATAAAAACACATTTTTTACTCTATGCTAGAACACGTGCAAGAATTTCATAGAGAGATACAATAAAGAATTTCTGTAGTTACTTTTCATTACATTATCATGAGTTCGTTTAGAAAATATATTACAATTATTTTTGTTTAATAAGTACCAGGTAGTTAATTATTACCTTCACAAAGCAAATTTCTCCAGAATTATAAAAACCAATGACTTTACAGCTAAATGTTCTGTTCTTGAAGCCCAGAATCAATTAAAAAAGAACTGTTCATTTTACAAGCTAAGAAAGATGCAATGAAAAAAAAAAACTTGATTAAATGTTTAATTTCCTATTTAATAAATGCATAAATAATTGCTATATGAAGTAATCAACAAACTTCTTGCAAACCACACAATAGTTTTAATTCTAGGTTATCATCCTAAAACATTACAATTTATATAAACCTGTAATACCTCTCTCCTTCCAGTATATTTTAAAATTAAATTTAAAAATTTTCTTACTCAAATTCCATGTCAATGATAGGTCACTTTATAAAACCTTTGCAATGATGGAAAACTTCGACCCCAAGACTTGGAAATCTTTCTATAGGTATAAACTATTAGATACTATTACCCCAGAGGATTTAGTAAATATCAAAACTAAATATATTTAAAAGGTTATCTATCTTAAAAGAAAAGGATGTCAGATGCCGTAAAACATCAAACAATAGATGTGTTCATACATATCAAACAATTATATCCATATCAGTATTAGCATCAAGCATAGCTCAGTCCCGCATTTCTTAACTGTTTTTTTTTCTCTCTCTAAACATCCCGTCAAATTAATTTTTTCTCAACCCAACTCTATGTCCCCAAATACAGACCCATTAATTTTGTTGTCACCATTGCTTTAAAAAAAAATGTTTGACTGTATTTCAGGGTAATTATTTCGAGAGATAGTGCACATTGACAGAGATGAAAAGCTGCATGTGAAGACATTAGAATTTCCCTTTTTTTTTAAACATAAAAAGCCATTATTTCAAGTCTCTTTAATTTGGACCACATCTATATATATTTAGCAGTATCAAGAGAGGGATGAAGAATCTATGTTGAATAAGAAACCAGTCAACTCTGCTTACCAGAATATTTTATTTATTTAATAATATTCGTTAATTGTCAAAGGGTATTTTATTTTCTAAATAGATTCTTCTAGATGGGAATATTAATATGAAGGTCACCGTTCATTATCTTTCTTTTTCTTCATTGTTTCTTTCACACCATGGTCCTGCTGAGAAGGTAATTCATTTTTCCGTTCTATACAATGACCATTTTTGCATTAAGCTTCACCGTACTTTTTCATTTAAACCTAATGAACTAGCATAAATTTTACTGGAACAAATATGTCTTCTTAAGATTGTAACTGTTTTAAATAGAAATTATATTAATTATTGCTTTGGTTTGTAACCGAACACATATATAAATAGTTTCATGCCTGTCTGCAAAATTATCCTGAAAGAGATAATCTGTCATTTCTGTTAAATTAAATAAGAGTCAAACACTCCCAAACAGTAATCCTTCTTTAAGGACTCAGCTATGGGGGATACAAAGATATGAGATCTGAAGATCAAATAATAAATGTCCTTTAAAATGGCATTTTATTATATCTTTTATGTTTACATTAATGCTTAATTCCTAATCAAATTTATTTAACACAAAATATAATTTCTTATTCCACTAAATAAAAAAAAATCAATGTTTTGTAATTAAAAAGCAGAACTGCTAAACTTTTTTTCTGAATGCTATCTTGCCATTATACGCCCATTCATCAACAATAACTACAATGACATTGAAATTACATTATATTTCAGACTCGTATTAAGGATATTCCAAATTCAAACCCTGTCCACGTTCATACTGAAGGAGGTTTGGTCTGAGGAAATGTCCAAAGCCAAAACTTACAAGTGAATCTTAAAGATACTTGATCATAATCTTCAAATCTCAAGGTATGTCTGAAACAAGTCAAGTATCAATACTTAATTCTAGATTCAATTTGGATCATTAACAAGACGAGGGTGACTAAAAAAAAAAGAAACTATAGATCTATTAGATAAGACCTTTAAAAGTAAATCTATACTAATCTATATTAGAATTAAATTACATAGATATGAGTAATATAATGTTTAAGTTAAATGTAGTCTAGAGGAGTCTAGATTAGTCACTATTCTAGATCTAGAATAATCTTGATAAATAAATCTAGATTTAGATCCTAATAGAATTTTAATAGATCTATCATCTAGCTAGTTTAGTAGTTACATTACAATCATTACATGATAAAAAATTACTAGTCAGTATTGGCAGTAGACAGTCTAACAGGTCCAGTCTATAAACTATAATCTGTATAATAATAATATGTTACTGTTTCTAGATCTAGATCTAGAGTAATCTAGATTTTTCATTTATTTATGACTAAATTAACTTATTGAAAACTTATTGTGTTGACCTAGGGTTGTTAAGAGTTAATAAGAAATAAGACTAACTGTCACTAACTCAATAATAAGTCCTAATAAGTCTAAGTAAGTTGACTAAGACTTAAGACTAAGCCCCTGCTGGCCCCCTGCCTTAGCCTTTAAATTTTAATAGTAAGTTTAAGTAAGCCTATTTTAAGTATTTATTTTATTTTAATACTTGTAATTATTTCAATTAAAATGATAGTCTATCTAGAGTAGAATTACATCTAAAATAAAATAATCTAGACTCTAACTGTAAATAAACAAAAATAATAACAATCCATGAGTCATCAACACGAAGAAAGCTGACTACAACACTACGAAAGCTTGACTACGCAAGCCACAGTCGATATATTGATCAACAAGGGTTGAGAAAGTAATTTTAACTTAAAGGCTGGGGGCGGAAAGGCGAAGTTAGAAATAAACCGCGGTAACTGGTTTCATATTCATATGCTTAAATTTAGACAATACGTCAATAGGAATAACAATCACAATGAATACGGTAATCATCGCCATCGGTGTAAATCTAGATCTATATTGATCTATTATAGTTTTTCGCTTGTGATACGGTTTTTAAATCTATCTAGAGACTAAATCTCAATAAGACTCTAGATATAGAGTCTAGATCCATAAAAGAGTTGAAAGTTTGTAAGCTATCCAAATATGTGCCATGAAATAGATATCCGATATTAATATCTAACTTGATTATAATATATTCATTGTCATTGTAAAACATATGTTACAAGATTTAATGTAGGTCGAATTTATCAATGACAACATAAATGTCGTGTTGACGGCTATGATAATCCTGGAATGTTTGCACTGTATTGTTGTTTATATCAATAACGTCCTTTTATTCATAGCGCCCAATCACATTAATTGAACTAGTGTTAAAAATAAATAAATATTGACTTTTCGATTCGGAATATCGAATACATTAGAAAGTCGAGTATCGCTTAGCGAGAAGTCGTAATCGAATTATACAGGAGCACCAAGCAAGGAGAGAGAGAGAGAGAGAGAAAATTGAGAAATAAAATGATGAAAGTCAAGAAGTTCTAAGATTTTGATCTAGATTCTAGTGTCCATCAGAGTTTTTAAATCTTAAATAATAATATTCTTACTCATAACTATATCTAAATCAACGGGGGTGGTTTCAGATGGGTGAATAATGTTTTGAAGGAGAAAAAAAAATGAGTCCGAGTGCGGAATGGGAGATATGCAGCTGATGGGTTGCTGCCACGCAGTGTATGATAATAGCTTTTACCACGTCTCGGGGTTTACATTTATAATTTAGTTATTGGGTCTACAATACATACATTGCTCCAAAGAAAAAGAATAACTTTTTTTTTACTTAACTTTTTTGAGATCTGTAGTTGTAACTAAATCTAATGGCGGCAGATGAGCTACTGAGATATATTAATAAGCCTAAATGATTTATCATATTTATGTTTTCTTGTTACTGTAAGAGCACTGGTACGTACTGATAGTGGTTGTTATCGTTTGCCTTGTCCCTTTTTCTTTTCTTCATAGTAGGCCTACCCCTACGCGTCCCCTGATTTGACGAGATTATTTAAAACAAAATGAAAGAAATCATAAGGATTTATATAAGAATTCAAATATTGGTTTGACCAATTTTAGAATAGGGTATGCGTCCTCATTTTTTGGACCCTCCCCCTCCCATACTAAAATAAACAAAGCAACGAGTACAGAAAAAAAAAAAAGAATATTCACATTAGACTAGAGTGTTTCTAGATTAACACCCCCTCCCTTAGTAGGATCACTAGATTTTGAGCCATCTAATGACAGAAGACTAAAAATAAATATACAAAATGCATAAAAACACTGATCCATAACTTACAAATGCAAAAACACAACCTAACAAGAAAAACATTACAAATACATTATTAAAAAGACAATACCTCATTTATGCAACTGATAGAGCGATTGCTTTTCTCTTAATAACTAATAAGCTATGGAGCATGTTTTGCCCCGCTACATCCTCCCTTTCCCCAGAGAAAGAATTCTTGTTAAGCGAATGCATAGAACTACTAGGCCTATATTATATTTTATAATATCCCAATTCCAATGCTAGGCCTTTAGATCTAGACTTAAGAAGACGGGCGAAATTTTCCTGAACAATAATTATTATCATTATTATTATTTAACTCTTAAATAATAATGCCATACATTCGGAGATTCCCGAACTCAATAGTTCTTTTTAAAAAAAGTGAAAGGGCTTTAAAACCGATGCTGGATCTAGATATAGGCCTAGTTCACTAGCCATTTTTACTTTGAAAAATTATAAAGGTCAAACTATAATAGAGTTTTCCAAGTAGGCCAATGTCTAATTCTTTTCACAACAATATAGGCTACATCAAATTTTACAATTATATGAAATTGTTAGAGCCGTTGTTGTGATAAGCTTCCAGCTTCCATGAAATTCTGACTTGAATAGAGGTATTGTAATAAAATACACAGAGATAAAGGGACATTTGTTGTTCCATATGCTTGGAAAAATTCGTAGGCTACAAGTGCTCCTTCTTCCCTTGTGCCATTAGAGCACGAAATGGGTTGTTTGTCTCTAATTAGCATCCACAACTAAATTAACACTTGGACACGCTTCGGACGTAATTATATTCTCTTTTGAAAGGACGACTGTGATTTGTAAGGATAAGATAAGATAAATGCCACGGATAACGACTTAAGATAGTTCATGTTATAATGAAACATTCCTCAACATTTAATAAACCGAACAGAAGGCTAACGTCCATGGGACACATTGTGATTTGAATTGGAAAGAAAAAAAAAAGGTGGTACAGTAGATCTCGAACCTGCGTAAGTAGTTCTCGGCATTAATTAATAATTAGTATTAATTGTTTAATTTAAAAAAAAAATTACAAAAAGAGTTTATGAATATGGCCTTCGCAGTATCAATGGGGTAAAACAGGGTTGTATCCTAGCACCCACGATGTTTAATCTCATTTTCTCCTCTATTCTGACAGATGCATTCAGAAATAGTGATAAAACTGAATAAATTTATGGTACAGATCTAATAGTAACATATTCAACCCACGGCGCCTCAAAGCAAAATCAAAAACAAAATCAGCAACAATCAGTGACCTTTTATTTGATGACGGTACACTGTGCCCTAAATGCCTGCCCTAAAACTGATCTGCAGAGCATCGTATGTAATTTTTTAAGAGAATGCTCAGACTGTAAATAAAAAAACTGAACATTACCACAAGTACTAAGATTGAAGTCTATCAGTTGTTATCCTCCTCACATTATGCATCAGAAACGTGGACAATATACAGAGGGCATGAAAAGAAATCTGTATCACTTCAACATGATCTGTCTCAGAAAAATACTGAATGTTAAATGTCAAGACAAAATACCTTACACTGAAGTCCCCCGAAGAGCAGGCCAGCAAAGTATTCACACAATCCTAATATAGTCTTAGTTGCAATGGGTAGGCCACCTGCAATATGGAAGACTCATGCATCCCTTAAAGACTCCTATGTGGCTAATTTAAAAAAAAAAAAAGAAAGCGATCTACCAAACGTCTCTGAAAGCCTTCAACATTGAACCTGCCACATGGGAGACGGAAGCCCATGATATAGCATCATGACGTCATGCTGTTAAAACTGGCGTCAAAGTTGCAGAGAACAAGAGAACAGCGCTGGCAGAAGAAAAGAGCAAGAGAAAAATCAATCAAGACAGCCGACACAAGCTACAGCTGGACTAACCTGCCCAGTGTGCAGCCGAACATTCCGGGTTCACATAGGTCTCACCAGCACATGAGGAGGCACGAAACTGCACCACGGATGACGAAAGTGGTCATCTTCGAACAACGATGGTTGCTTATGTTGCTTTTACAAGCAGCCCCCTGACGGATCCGCTCATTCCTGTCCTTTGGAAGACAGCCTTTGGTACGACTCTTTAGATATGTAGGCCGCAGTGCAGCGTGCCATGACTTAAATATCACTTTAAAAAATTGGCACAGACACGTGCATTCAATGTGCGTTCTTAGTTGTTGTTTTTCAAGTTATTAGTAAAGATAACAATTTTCTGTTCATTGTTAGTAGCTGATTCACCAGAAGTCACACAAATAAGTATATAGAAATATATTTTATAACATTATTTTGATAATTGACAAAACTGTATGTATGTTACCCCCAAAAATATACAAAAATTATATTTCATTCGTTTATTCTGTAATACACATAAACTTATGCGTTGGTTTATAAGAGTGTATTATTATTTTTTAAATAAAAATTATAATATAAAAAATATAACGGTTTGCTTTCGAAAGACAAAAGTAGCCGCTGTGAATAAACTTTGCCACAAAAAATGGTGAAATAAGCTTTTCAAAATGCCTTCTAATCCTTAAGATCTAAACGTGACAGACAGACTACACAAAACTATTTAAAAAAAAAACAACTAAAACAAAATAGTTAAGCCGCGAAATTGTCTCCACTCCACCACGCCCCTCACTTCACGCCCTTCTCTTCAACCCCTACCCATGTCTACATTTAGCTGTCTTGAACTGTTCCCACACTTAATGTTTTAATACTTCAGAATGTACCGACAGTGTCACTAAGTTTTCCCTAGAGTGAGATATAGTCAAAGTACTTTACGAAGACCGTTCTTCAACTTTATAACTAAATTGATCTTTTTTTTTTTGATAGCCTAATTAGCGTTGGATTTCCTGAAATCAAGGGGAAAAAAATTATAGAAAAGCCGCACAATATGAAAATAAACAAGATTATAAAGGGAGTTTGGGTAACGGTAAACGGCTCTTGTATCACGTTCCACATAAACTCGCATCAAAAACAGATAGACAGTTGCATATTAATACATGAATAGCGTTATTTTTTAAATGAACATTCTTGGGCCTACATTATGCTTACTTAGCTTTTAAACAAAAGTACATATATACATACATACCAATATATATATATATACTAGTCGACCGGCGGCGTAGCATTCGCCGCTATTTTGCAAGGCCGGCTTTAGGCCACTGCAACCTATTCGACCGCAGTGGGCCCCGCACTTGCATAGGACCCGCGCTAATTCTAGGTGTATAAATTATTAAATTAAACCATTTTATAACTTATTATAACAGATTTCCTGCGGCCTCCTGTCGATTAACCAGGAGCTCCTGGAAATCTCCTGAAATTGCAAAATATACAAAAAAAAGTCCTGGAAATATCCGGAATTTATTAAAATCTTTTGAAAACTCATACAAATCTCCTGAAATATATACACAAAAATTGTCATTTTGGGGTGTCATTAAAAAAAACCGGCATTATGCAATACCCGTAATTGTGGAATCTAGCGAAAGAAGCTTCTCGCGCCTCAAACTAATGAAGAATTACTTGAGGTCAACAATTCTCGTAGATAGACTGAAACATTTGTAAATTCTTGCTATTGAGCGTGATCTATGTAAGAAATAAAAATTTTATGATATACTGTATGACTTCGCTATACGCAAGGCTCCTAAAGTAGTTCTGTACGTAGTAAAGAATGAATAAAACTCATAGACGAATTTATTTTCTAATACAAACTCTTACATTTCACTTATTATCCGTATCCCTACCCAAACTTGGCCCAGCGAAATCCGTTTCGCATAGGGCTCCACAACGGTTGAGTCCGGCCATGCTATTTAGTGACGGGTGAATACAGAGTAGATTACTTGGTCTCCTCCCCCACCCACTTTTTTTTGCCGCTAAAACTACGTGGGGTACAAATAAAAAAAGAGAGATATTTCCATGACTTCTTGGTCACAACTGTTAAGTCTGCTATTTTGTGACGGGTAAATAGGCTACTACTTGTTCTCCCCCCTTTTTTTTTCGTAGGGTAACTCTAGTATATGTATATTAAGAGAGAGAGAGAGAGAAGGGGGGGGGTCTATAGGCCTATATTTGTAGCCTCGTTATAACAATACTATGGAACTAGCCACGAGGAACGCAAGTAAAACCAGTAAGTTTGATTGACGGTTATCTTGAGCAAAGCACGCAGCAGGCTTATTGAAATAGCTCTAAAACTCACGTATCAGCCAATCCGTTTCTCATCGAGATAGCCGGCAAGCCACATTACAGCCTTTCCCAAAGATTTAGAGTTATGCCCCTAGGTCTTGTACAAGCGCAAATATTGCGATGAAAGTTGAAGTGGACATTTTCTTTTTGTCATGGTTAGCAATTAAGAAAGGGGAAGGTGGATCTCTTACCTATCCACTATGGCGACAAAAAAGTATAGCAAATTAAGTTGACGCTGATGCAGACAGGAACATAACTCGTAATAAAAAAAAAAGGGCTCAATTTCCATTGGGCTCTAAAACATTTTTTTCAAACTAATTCGTAGGCCTGTGATTTGAAACACCAATCATCATGTGACACTATGAACATAAGGCATTGTGTTCCATTCCGAAGATTAATGATGAATGCATAGTAGCAAAGTACCGTCTGATTTGATCTTTGTAGAACTTTCGGGGTGGGGGGGGGGCACACCTCGCAAAAAAAATATCGCCGTTGGCATGAGGTCATCTCCCAAAGTGGATCGAATGGTAAGTAGTGTTTCTTTACTATGCACACCAGCCAGCCACTCTAGCATAACATGGTCATTTGAACATAGGCCTACATGATACCGGTATTTTCAAAAAAGTAAAGTACCATATTCAGACCTTACGATCTATAGAGTCATCTGTTTCCATGGGCCACGGTTAACGAGGGTGTCATGTGGCCAGCACAACGATCAACCTCCTTTACTTTCCCCAACTAATTTCAGGTACCCATAAGAGTTGACTGGACTTAGGAGCGCCCTTAAAATCCCGAAGTAAAAATCCCGTTCTTCACATAGATTCGAACCCTGAACCCTTCGGTTCGTAAGCCAAGCGCTTTACCACTCTGTCAATACGCCAACATATGATATTTAGAACACTGAAACTGTTTCTTCATTTAAGGGAAAACCTCGAGCAAGAATGCTGGATTAAAACTCTGCAGTATCTGTCAGAAATATCTTCCCCCCCCCCCTTTTTTTTTATTCATTGATGGACTTTGGTGTTTTGGTACACCCTTAGGGGCTATATATGGTAAGTTTAGAATCATCAACAACTGAATCTATCCAATACATTTTTAAGGTCTAACTTGACTTTCCATATAAATAAGATCCTCCTCTTTGAATATCCGCCTGATTGTGTGGTATGCGCTCTGGACTGTCGTCTCGTTTGTGCCGGCCTCGAATCCTGCCCGCCGTCATCATCGCCGTTCTGTGCTAGGTGCTAAAAATGTTAAATTCCGAAGGAACATCCGTAAAAATATATAATATAATCAAACAAATTATAAACCCCATACATTGGGCCTAGGAGAATATGGTTTTAACATAAACGCTCTATTCTCACGCGGGCCAACACTTAAACAATATTTTTCAAAACAACTGCTCAGTTGGGTGTGATTATGGGCTGTACTCCATAATTCAACAGCAAACGAATCGAAGAGTTAACAGTTTGGAAAACTTAATCGTAGAACTCGTGGCCGTGCACAGCAGCGTGCATTAATTCCATATGGTGACAGATGGGGGGGGGGGGAAAGTTGTGGGATCTCGTCATCGTGTTACCCCCCCCCTCCCTCATGCATTTATTTTTAACTGTGTGTCCTTTTTTTTCCCCAGTATTGTGAACTACACGTAAGCAAAAGATAAGCTTATAATATAATATATAACCCCATAAACGTGTGTGGGCTTAAGGTATTATTATTCTCTTGAAGATTTAATTTTTTTACTGTTGCCAGATGGATCGGTTGGAGGGGGCCTGAGATCAAACCCTCATATGTTACGAAAACGTACTTTGAAAGTAGCGAAAATTCTCGGTTGCTTTTTAGTGGAGTATCTTTTGGTGGGTAAATACTAAAATAGAATCTATTATATGTTTTATGTATAATTCTCTTCATGGCTCAACAGTCTGGACACCAAGAAGTAAAGAAAAGATCACTCTTTTATTTCTACAAGTCAAACTAGAGTTACCCCACGTAACTTTAGTGGCGAAAAAAAAAAGGGGGGGGAGAACAGGTAATCTTCTCTGTATGCACCCGTCACTAAATAGTAGGGCCGGACTTAACCATTGTGGGGCCCCATTCGAAACGGATTTCGCGGGGCCATGTTTGGGTAGGGATAAGAAATTAAAATTAAGAGTTTGTATTAGAAAATAAATTCGTCTTTGCATTTTATTAATTCTTTACTACGTACAGAATTATTTTACGAGCCTTGCGTGTAGGGAAGTCATACAGTATATCATACAATTTCTATTTCCTACATGAATGATACATTTCCTTACAACCAAAGGAGAGTTGCCACTTAAGAAAATGTTTTAAATTGTTGTAGTGTAGATTCTCGCTACTGCTATAGGCTACTAAGTAAAGTTCCCCCTTTCAGACCATGCGATCTATAGGGCAAATGATGTTAAGTTCTTCTGTTACTTTGGCAAACCACTGCCGATCAGAGTGTCATGTGGCCAGCACAACGATCGACCGCCTTTACTTTTCCCCAACTAAAGTCAGGTACCCATTACAGTTGGGTGAACTCAGCGGCGCCCTAAAAATCCAGATATTCAAATTCCCAGTCTTCACCGAAATTTGAACCCAGGGCCCTAGGTTCGGAAGCCAAGCGCATAACCACTCAGCCACCGCCCCCTCCACTGGCACTGCCTACATAAAATAAATTTAGCCATGTAGAGGGGAACAGCTGATTGTTAGTTTTTCAAATGTGTCTTAAAACTAGTTAAAGCGTGTTTAACTCAGAGGCGAAAATACCCAACGAGAAGAGCCACTGATCCGTCTCACTCCTAGATGCAGATAATCATAATCTCATAGAAGATCTGTAGGTGTGTTGTGACAGTTCACGTAACTATATCCCTCCATTTTTTTCCCGCCCAGCAGCTGCTCTAAACAGCCTATTAAGAGAGAGAGGCCGATCCATTCTTTTACATAGTCCAGCCAGCTTTTCTTTGGACGATCCATTCTTCGTGCTCCCTCCACTGTACCTTGAAAGATGACCCAATGTTTTACAATATAACCAAAACAATAAAAAAAAATAGGACCTATGACATTTGAGTTTGTTTGTTAGGATGTTCCTTCGGATATTACATACTAGCAGGACTGCGGGAGATGGCGGCGGGCAGGATTCAAGTCTGAAACCATCAAGACGACACTCTAGAGCGCATACCCCGCGACCAGATAGCCAGCCATAGGGATAAGAAATATGTTTTTTGACAACACAGTTTAGACTTGGATCCTCCCGCGCCTTTCTCGAACATAGGGCGGTAAGCTCTCTCCACAGTCTCATCCCACATTACACTATACTTTATATACGCCAATATAAGAAAAAAGTCCTGTTGACTCTGGTCACACTTTTTAAATGTCAACCCTACAAAACATATCCCATAGGCCATACCGATGCTTGAAAGATATGCCTATAATTAGTAGGACCATTATTATTTTGTTATATGATATAGACTATAGACCAATCATTCTTATTTATTTTAATAACTCATGGCTCTGCCTCTCGCGGTCCGCTAGATACGCCTATGGGCGCAGTCCTACACATTCTATACAGTGCCATCTGTTGTTTTATCTTAATATGCTGACTTCGAGTGGCTCAGATCACCGCCAAGGGCGATTGTTTGTGTAGAACTTTGTGTGACACAGGCCGACTGGTGCAGCGAAATTAATAATTTTGCATCAAAGAGGTCTGAGTTGTATGTATTGATTCTGTGTCCTTAACACGTGCATTGTTCATAAGTATAACCATTGATTGAAAATAACAACTGTTGAGTGGATCTTGGTTAGTGTTGGCTACGGCTTCTGCGAATATAGAACACACAGGAGTCTCTCCCCCCCCCCTTTAAAAACCATGTTGATAATGTATGTAAATTGCCCACATTATTTCTCAAGTTTGTTTTTTATTGTGTTTACAAATCTTATATTAACTCATTCCGTCTGTCTGGCAGGATTCTATTACGCGTCGTATTCCATTCTCGGATAAAGTTGAAACTTTGCACAATTATTCCTTGTCGAGGAAAACACATGAATGTATCGAAAAATTAACATTGTCTTCCCATCGCTTCTTTTTTCATCCTCTCCTACTTTTTCCTGGGTCTGTTTCCTGTAGAAAGTTCTTAGCGAGCACCGAGGATCTAGTAATATGGTCGTACTATCTTAGCTTGCGTTTCTGACGATAGTCAGAAGGTAATTAGCCTATATAAGTTCATAAAATATCTACTGTTGTCATGTTTCTTTAAAAAAAACAACAAAGAAACCTGTTTGAAATGTTTCTCAGATATTTCGAATGATGTATTGAATGACACTATTCCTTTTATGAGAAAACCATCATGCTTGGCCTCTAGGGTCGTCTAAATCCTTTTAATTACATAATTATATTATCATGTATATTGGTGACCTATTTCATACGTATCTTCAGCTTGCACTCATTGTGTTGATAACATGATAACTAGGAAGAGAGAATGGTGGATAGAATACACCTTCAGTTGTAGCACGCATAAAATACTCTTTCATTATGTTGTTTATGGCAGATGTGGCCAAACTTCAGCACACACACACACACATATATAAGATTGTTGTGGGCTTTTCTAGATCTCTCTCTCTCTCTCTCTCTCTCTTTCTCTTCGATCCCGAAGACACAGGGTGATTACAATACGCAAACCCATATGCAGCCTGTATATTTTGCCATACCTAATGCAACTTCTCAAGATTATCCATTCTATGATGTAAGAAAGCTCCGACAATATGGCTGAACCCTATTTCACCTGGTTATATATTATAAATAGGTAAAAAATAAAAATGAAAATTCTCATTTGTCTTTTAACAATTTTTGCATTTAAAGTCTAAGTCTTCTAGATCTCCCTCCACCCCACCCCCCACCCCCATTTCCTCCCACCATCTCTCTCTCTCTATCTGAAAAGCGACGTTCTGCGTCGTTTTTTTCTTCATAAAAGTGACAAATGCTTCCCCAAAAGATTTTAAAATGGAGCAAGACGTTTTATATCAGCGTATAAAGAAATGCCTGTCAGTCAAACATAAAGTATTCATATAACGCGGGGAAGGGAGGTCTGTAGTCAGGCCTATTGAAGAAACAAGCAATGAATCATTTTTGTGGTACTCTTTTGCAATTGAAAAAAAAAAGCGTCTATGTAAAATGTATACAGCGAATTTATAATAGTTTCCAGTTTGCGGTTATTACTTTATTACTTAACTGTGGGAAGCGTGGTCGAGAGGCCAAGTGCGCTTGAACTTGGCCTGGCTTGGCTACCTAGAAGGGGGCTCGAGGTTCGACTAGGGCAGAGCTGTGTTTAGTGAGCGCCTAAAGGCAGCACGGAAAACCAACTCCTAAATACCCCCTCCCCCCCCCCCCCCCCCACTGGTCCACAAATGAGATTGGACCAAAAGCGCTCTGAGCATGCTATAAGCATGAAAGTAGCGCTATATAAAATCTATAATAATAATATAATAATAATAATAACAACAACCACAGATCTAAATGAAGAACTCTATTATGGGCTGGGTCGATGTTGGACAAAGGGGCAAGTGCAGGGACGTAGCTAGGAAATTTCCATCCCGGGGGATTTTCAAATTCTCCCTCCTCCTCCCCCCACCCTAGCTACGCCACTGGGCTACTGGAAGTAGTGTCTTTAAAAACCAAAGAAGCACATACACTAGCCGTACACTCTTATCTCTCTATTGTCCACCCAGAACACGTTCTGAGCATCTTATTTCACCAATTTATTTACAACCTGTTTAGATTCAGATGACCAAAACCAGAGGTAATCCAAGGCACTGCTTGAGGCTATGGAAAATAATCATTCTAATTTTGTCTTAAATATCAGTTCCGCTGACTGCGCCTAGGTAAGATCATGAAGCGAATGTTGGATCGCAAGATAAAAATTCTGGAGTTAAGGACATTGCATGGTAGTGATTTAAAACACAAATATATTAACAAAGGCAGTGAAAGGTCCAAGTCAGACTTTGTTTTTCTCTTTTTTTTTTTTTAGTATGAAAATTTGAATACATTGAATGACAACGTTGAAGGCAGTGTTCTTTTGGCAAATGAAATGTTAATGTATGTGCATGTTAAATCATTTCATACAAACTTCTCTTTGTTCTCCAGTCAGGTGTTTTGTCATTCCATTTCGCTGGAAACTGAAAATCCACCCATCTGTCTTCCTGCCTGGCTGTCTGTCTGTTCTATCTATCTATCTATCTATCTATCTATCTATCTATCTATCTATCTATCTATCTATCTATCTATCTATCTATCTATCTATCTATCTATCTATCTATCTATCTATCTATCTATCTATCTATCTATCTATCTATATATCTATCTTTCTATTTTGTCTGATTGATTATCTGCCTGCTTGTCTATCTGCCTTCCTGTGTCCATCCATCGATCCATCCGTCCGTCTGTCCGTTTGTCTCTCCAACTGCAAAAAGGCAAAATGTTTTTAACTTTGTTTAGTCTGTTTTTAAAGAAAAGAAAATATTTTTATGTTTTATGATTTAGTAGTAAATGCTGAGTCAAAGGTCAAGAAGTTACAAGATTACATAAACATTTGACCTGTAAACGAATATGTAAACAAGCAAAATATACAAAATCCTTTTTTGAAAGACAAAGTTTGTCTAAGGAGAAGAACTTCGCAGTTACAACTATAATGTAAACGTTATTTTCCTTAATTGATATCAAACAAAATAATTATTACCAATAATTAATTGACTTTTTTTGTCATTTTTAGCTATTAATTTTATGTGGTCTATTCGTCCGTCCCATTAAGTTCTCGTAAACTAGAAAAGATATTGAAAATCCGACATCATGATGTTTTAGACCATTGAAAGTTCTAATGCAACGGCTACTTTTTTCTTTTCTGAAAACGAAAAATTTAATGTTTAAAATCAACTATGCAAGCAGTTTTTTCATTCACAACTATTCACTATTAATAGTAACAAACTCGGGAGGCTATTTAGTAAGGGAAAAGACTATTTACCATATTTTCAACACATTTATGCAAACGGTTATAGATTTTTTTGTGTCAAATTTTTTGTTAAAGAATTGTATTGCTAAGTTATGAAGGTTCTGTCATACTAACTATACATTTACAAAAAAAAAAAATGTTTACTTTTATTTTTAAAGAGAAAAAAATCTACTTAGTATGCATGTAAGTGAAACGTAATTTTAAACAACAATTAATAAGTAGTTTTTCATGTTATCGCGTGAACTGCCATGCACACCTGTAACAATATAACCCTCAACTAAAGGAAGGGGACATTTTTTTTTTAACGATTTTTTTTTAATCCTGAGTTTTGAATAAGAGATTGACCTTTTACAGAACAATTAGATCAATTACATAATAATTATATGACATTAGTTAGGCCAGGTTCACATTAAAGTTCTCCTTCACTTTCACCTATCCTTTGGTCTGCTGGACCGTTGGGGCACCACACAAGATCCGCCAACCTTCCTTCCACATTTTTTTCTGTCATTTGCCTTTGATAGAATTTCATTTTGATATTATTTTTGAAAATATCTTTTTACATGCCTGGCTGGGTGGTCCACCCAATCGGGGGTCGATTTTTGAGTTTTGCGTTTCCACGCAAACTGTCTTTGTAACCTTGTTTAAAAATTGATTCCTGTTTTGTTAGATACAATAAATGTTTTAATTTTTATCTTTATCCGAGAATGGGTGTGAGAGAAATAACGTGTACAATTATCTAAAGGGACAAAACCCTAAACTGTTAGCGATATCTGTGAATACTGAAGGATTCATTTCGCTTGTTGGTATGGAATAAAATAATTAATTACCAATAATTGACTATTTTTTATATATTTTTTAAAAAATTCATGTATTGTCTACGCCAATGAATTATTGTGCAAAGTTTCAACTTGATCCTAGAATGGGTGTAGTAGAAATAACGTGTACAAACGTTTTACCAGACAGAGTGAGTTGATTTAAGCTTTGTAAAAAAAATACACGCTAAATAAGAAGGAAATGCAGAATCTCTTAAATATTACACTTATGTTTATGATGAACTGAAACTGTTAATCATACCCTCTTTGAATGCCCATATTGAACCCCCTTAGGCAGACCCTATTTCCACTACAACCCAACATAACCAAAACTCTGTATGGCAATGCTGAACAGCTGAAAAAAAAAAACACTACTTTTCCTTGGCATGAATTGTGTTTATTTATGAAACTCACCTGCTAATTGTAATTGACATGGAGTACACTTTACTTTCATTCTTTCTATGCCCAAAAATGTAATCCTTCTAGCGCTGTAGAACCAAGTAGAACACAGTTTTTCCCGCCTTGCTAGGCAAGCGGCACAAGATTGTCGTGGGGTTGCGCCTATTACAATAATTACTATTCAGAAAGCGCTATACAAAAAGGGCTGAGCATGATCTATTGATCTTCGCCCGGCATTTCTCATCCTAAAACACCGTGCACGCACGTCATAATTAACGGCTAATATGTTTACGCCAATAACAGCAATGACTTGATCTATTTTTAAAACTGAAAAAAAACTCAGTACAGAAAGTGGGAAGTTCGGGCCCGCTAGCACATATGAGTATGATTCATTGACTAAAATTAGGCTATCTTTGGTGGCATCAAGACCGGATTTAAGTAAGTAATTAAGTACCCGGGGCAGGAGTTTTGTGGAGGCCCTTACTTTTTTTTTTCAAAAGCTGTTGAAAAAAGCTAACAGCATGAAATTACGCTAAAAAAAATGTAATCGCACAGATTTATTATTGTTAGACTAGATCTATTACAAATTTAACTACACGACTGCGCCCAACGCTTAATATAAGCTTTTTATTTTTAGCGGCCCCCGAAAGGGGAAAAGACGGTATTTGTTTTGTGTGGCCTGTCTGTCCGTCCGTCTCGTTTAGATCTCGTAAACTAGAAAAGATAGTTAAAATCCGACATCATAATATATATATATATTTTTTTTTTTTTTTTTTTTTTTTACGGAAATGTCTTTTTCTTAAGGAATAAGACATTGACCCTTTACAAAACAATTAGATCAATTAGATATTCATTATAAGACACCAATTAGGCCAGGCTCACATCTAACTTCACATTCTCTTTTACCTATCCTTTGGTCTGCTGGACCGCTGGGGCACGACACAAGATCTGTTAACCTTTTTTCTCCATTCTTCTCTGTCATTTGTCTTTGATAGAATTTCATTCTGATAACATTGAAAGCTGCCTTTTTACCTGCCTGGGAGGACCACTTCGGGCCACTTCGGGGGCCGATTTTCAGTTTGTGTTTCCACACAAACTGTCTTTGTAACCTTGTTTTAAGTAGGCCTTTTTTAAAAAATGTTTTTCTGGCAGACACACAGCAAAAGCCAACATAGGCTTTTTCCTAGGTCACTAAATAAGCAACAATGTCGTCTTAAAAGCATCTCAGATCAGATGCGGCCTTAGGGGGTGGCGAATGAGGCAACCGCATCAGGCCTGATGGGGCCCCGCGATAGCAAAAATTTTATTATGTAGTTTATTGATTTTTCTAGCAAAATGTTTCTGAATCATTAGTTACGTGTAAAGGTCACTAAATCAATTTAACAGGACTGGGGACACACTCTTACAATCAAATTCTTACATGCAGAATGGATATAATGCAGTAGCATACGTAATGTAGCCAAACGGCCAATAGTAACTACGAAAGGTCATCTGTAATCATCGTGAAGTACATAAAAGTCTAATTCATAAAGCGTTGGTTGTGAGTGTGTATGTGTTTCTTGTGTGAATGTTGTTCGTATATTGTTACTGTTACAGTAGTTACGCTGAGGTGGTCAATTGTAATCAAAATGTATTTCCATTTGATAGGACCAATAAAAGTGATCTTATCTGTGTAACATTAATAAGGCCTACAGCATTAGAGGTGGACTGGGCCAGTTAGCGTGATGTGGCAACCATGTGGTACGGCATTATGAAGGCCTATGTAGTCAATGCTTACGGTTTACGGGGCGCATTTTGCATTCGCCCCGGGCCCCGTGTAGCCTAC
This sequence comes from Biomphalaria glabrata, assembly GCF_947242115.1. Lineage (NCBI taxonomy): Eukaryota > Metazoa > Mollusca > Gastropoda > Planorbidae > Biomphalaria > Biomphalaria glabrata. Next base: position 9,510,217 of record NC_074721.1, read on the forward strand.
TTTAAGACCTCCTCTGTCTTAGATATAATCCTATTGTATACACACTTTAATGGAGTCGCACTTAATGTTGCTGTTATCCAGTATGACACCCAATGTCTTAATATGATTGTGGGTGTACTCGCATACCTCATCCTTTCATTCAGTTGTTATCCCCCTTTAAAAGACAGCAATCAGTGAGTGTGGGTTTGTGAACAGATGGTTCCACGTGTAAAGCAGAAACTGGTTTTAAATATTAAGCCAGTAGCATACTTCAGACTGGTTGCGTCAGAGGCGGCGACACGTGTAAAGTGGTTTTTTTTTTTCAAACCATCAAAAAAAAAAAACATAATTATATGAAAATAAATTTGAAAATATATCACTTCTATGTAACTATCTGTATTCCATTGCCGCCTCTTGTTTAAATAGTGCGAAATATATTTTATCTTTTGTAATGTCGTCCGCAAAAAATAAATTATTTTTTTTTTAGTTTTTTAGTCTATCAGGTTAAGGAATAAAAAGAAGTTGAAAATTAGTGGGGTTTTTTTTTAAAGTAGATCAATATGATCATTTTTGTGCTGTTAAAAACATAAATACATAATTAAAATGTCTGTTTGTAATAGTCAGTTTTTTAAATTTAGTTGGCAAAATTGAAGTTCATTGGTATATGCTATGCACCCCAAATAGAAGAGTTACATACATGAACATGAGATTACACACACACACACCCCTACAATAAAAAAGGATAATAAATAAAAAATTCTAGACTATTTTACATCAAATATTATTAGGGCCGACCTAAGACATAGGAAAACTAAGCAGCCGCCTTGGGCCTCTGATTAGTGGAGGCTTCGCGAAGGATTCAAAACAATTTTTAGAGAAGAAATTGCGAATTCTGTGCCCAGTGTCATTGTTGGAGTACACTACGTTCTAAATAAATTGCGTAGTTTTATTTTTTTCGTTATTTTGTATTTTTCTATTTCATTTTGGGGTCACCTATTTCACTTCGCCAAGGGCCTCATGTGCAGTTATCTAAGGCCGGCCCTGACACCATAATACTAGACAATGCTGTGACACTATATGTTCGAATCTATTTTACCAAATCTGAAAAGATTAATTTATAGGCGCTAATTCGGGCTAACTTCGAGATAGTTTAATGTAAATACAGAGGTTAGTGATTAAATATTTGTTAAAGAAATGTAAAAGCTAAAAGTAACCAGTTTCCTGCTTTAAAGGATTTTTTATCTCCCCTTTTTACCCCCCCCCCCTTTAGAAAATAATGGTAATTAATGAAGTATATCCAGAGCACCCACCTTTTATTTCTCAAGCAGAAGTATACACCTTAGGCTTAAGTATAGCTGTTGCGAAAGCTGACACCAGTTAATGGTTATTATCGTTTCCCCTACATTAGGATTTATAATAGTGTGTTGTATGTGTTTACGCATAAAGTAGGCCCCTACCGGTATACAATATTATACTATCGAATGTGTAGTCTCTTGCAGTTAGAACCATATTGGCATTGGTTATTGGGGGGATAAACACGTTAGGTTACAAGTAGGACCTGTTAGTACTTAATCGTAATGCCAAACTTCATGTCTTAAGAAGAAGGATATTTTGACCTCTAATCTATTTGTTTAAATTGTGATTATTAATAAATGGCGTCTTTAAGAGCCCTCTTTTGGCGAGATAACATTTTTAGGTCTACTTAGTTCACCGGAAGTAAACACAGCGATTCACTAAATTGCGACACGTAACGTCCTCATATTATCTGTACAAGTATTGGTCGAGTCCCTGATCTATGTCGAATATTGACGTTAATCAGTTAGCGGCAAGTGCAAAGACGGTTGAGATAGTGGACTTAAAACAAACAACAATACCAATAATGGGAGAAGGTAGCACAAAAAAACTGTTGATTTGTGCAGCAGGAATATTCTTCTGTTACTTTTATTATGGTATTCTTCAGGAAAAAATGTAAGTTAAAAGTTAGACCTATAAGCGCAAAGTTATTTCATTAATCATTCACTTCTTTTTTCTTATTCAAATTCAGTTGAGAGTTGAGGTGTTCGATCAGGTCAAATGTCTTAAAATTAAAATCAAATTTTAATCATAAATCAATCTTAGAATCTAGATCTAGTCTAGTAAGTAGTCTAGATTTAACTAGAAAATAGACCTCCTAGTCTAGATCTAAAATCAAGATCTAAGATTATTATAGAATCTAGAGTCTAGTCCTAGATCTAGAACAAAAGTAATGGCAATAGAAATAGATTAGATGAATAGTAGATCAAACTCAAACTATTATAGATCTAGTCTGTAACTAGAGTAACTGACAACAATTGAACAAGTTAAGCTCAGTCACCAAAATTTTTTTTTTGTTTGAATTTGTGTATCTCCGTAAGTGGCGTAAGAATTAGACCTTGGAAAAAACTGATTGTATCTATGAACTCCTCATCCATTTGTCTTAAAAAGTAGATTTTTGTATTATTGTATTACTACTCATAGTTAAAATTATATTTGGTGTTAAAGAAGTGGGTCAGGTCTATGCATTCAAGAGCTTATAGCCTTATAGTTTCGAACATTGTTTTACCACTACCTTCAAGAATCGAACATCTTAAGAAACTTTCAAACACATGAAAAGTATGGTGTTTTAAAAGTATTATAATCTTAAAATGCTGTTATTTTTATTATTTTCTTTTTACACAGTGTCAAGACAGACAGGTTTTAGTCATTTTCCCATGCTCCATATCACCCATCTCTGCTTAGAAACAGTTGATATACATAAGTTTAAGGTGCTAAGCCCAGTAACGCATTACTGACATATTACCGTACCCGTACTTATGTCTTGAAAAGGCCCTAACTGCCCTAAGCTATTTTGAAATATAAGGCCCTTTATAAATCCATATATTATATTATTTATTTGGGGGAGAGCCTAATAAGCTTTGGTAGCCAATAATATACTGCCCTCCCCAAGATATTGGAGAACACAACAGTTTACCTGGATGACCTAATAATAAAATATGCGCAGCTCAACGTATCTAGCTCGCTCAGTGTATGTAACAGCACAAAGCCCAAAGAGGGTAAAAAGCTATGGTAGCTTGTGAATTGTGTTACCTATAGATCTTGATAAATCTGTTCTCCCCAAGCCACCTGGTTGACTAAAAAAAAACTTATTTTAGAGCTACCTTACACACACACACACAACAACGTATCTATATATAATACACTTCTAGCACGCTCATTGTTTATGACCTAATTAGCGGCTTGACCGTCGGTACTCGATTGATGGCTCCCTTCCCCTCAACATTGTTCTTACTACAACTTGAACAATGTTTTGGGGCTGTGTTGATGGCCTGGTTTACACCTGTGTGTTGCGCTATCACTGACCTTTTTTTTTTTGTTGTGTGTTATTCTGATGGCTGCGCTTGGATTGAGTCTTGAAATTGTTACTTGCACTGAAAATGGGTGGATGTTGGAAAGTGAAATTGTGTAAGGAGAGACATTATTATATGTTTATAAGGAGTAACGTGTCTTTGTAGCTCAATATGAACATTGTAGAAAAAAAAACAAATAAAATTATAGACCCGTCGTCACACGTCTAGGTCTAGATTCTCTAGAAGCACAACTGACTCTGTATTTGAGGCTGACGTCACATTTTAATGGTCGATCAATTATTGATGATCTCTTGATACTGTGTCTTGACTGTTTCTTCCCCCCCCCCCCCCCCTCCTTTTTACCTGCCAAAGACATTTTAATTTAAAATTACATATCTACATTCTATATCTCCCCCTTTCCTTTTATTAATATCTCTTCTCATCAAATACATGCATTAGGTATTGGTTTTTAGCACATGATACAGAGCTAAATAGAATGGTGCATCTCTCTTAACACATCAAGTACATGCGATAGGTATTGGTTTACAACACATAATTCAGAACTAAATAGAATGAGGCACCTGAAAAGAAAAAAAAAACACAACTGGATATGTTTTGGTTATCCATGCTATCCATAATTTAATATTAATAGCATCAATGTATATGTGTCATAACATCATGATTTTAAAATGGGTGCAATTTGTGCATATTGATGTAAATCTATTTACTTAAACAAAGTAGCACATTTATGGTAAACCACAATTATTTGATACAAGAAGTAACACATTATCTTTACCTATCCCTTAGTCTGTTGGACCGGCACCAGGCAAGACTTGTCAACCGTCTTTCTCCATTCATCCCTTTTTTTTTGCCTTGTTTAGAACCTCTCTCAATGGCAGGCCCATCCATTCTTTAATGTTGTTCTCCCATTGCTTTTTCTGTCTGCCTCTTCTTCTTTCCCTGGCACTGTTCCCTGAAGGAAGGTCTTTGCGAGCCCCGTAGTTCTTGTAATGTGGCCATAGGTTTTAAGCTTTCGTCTTTTTACAATAGTTAGCAGGTCGTCATGGGCTCCGATCGCTGCAGTAACCCTGTCTCTGATTTCTTGGTTTGTGATGCTGTCTTTGAATGTGATGCCTAGGAACTTCTGTAGCATCTCAATTCCATTGCTAGGATCCTCCTCTCTAGCTCTGCATTCAACATCCACGACTCGCAAGCATATAGAAATTTGGCCATGACCAGGGAGCGCATCAGTCTGATTTTGGTGCGAGGGCTAAGCCCTTGTCTTTCCATATTATTTTAACTTTTGAAAGGGCTGCTGTGGACTGTGCTATTCGGGCCAATAGTTCGGGTTTTGTTCCCTCATCTGAGACAATATCTCCAAGGTATTTGAAGCTGTTAACACATAAGTAATTTATATATATATGTAATTTGCATTACATTATTTTGAAAAAAAAACAATTTAAAAAATGTAATTTAAATATTTTGTCTTGAGTTATATCCTTTTGATGTATATTTTTAACATTAAAATGGTGTTCGATTCTTTACTATGCTGAGATTGCTTACATCATTCAAACACTCCCTATTTAACCTCAGTTTTCATGTTTGGGTAGTCAGGGACAGTTTAAACAAATAATTGCAAATATTTCTCAGCCTAATTAGAAGCATAATATATAGGTTTTTGTTGAGATGAAGCATCATTGGCATTAAAAAATACCCTTAACCCGTGACCTACTTCACTCTTCCTAAGAGGTAAAGGAAAGTGACGTTTTTATACCAGTATTACCAATGCACTTTGAATATAAGTAAAAAGAATTGTCCTTGGGTGAAAATGAAACAAAATATATCTAAACTATAAAGAAATGAACGATGCACAATAGGAATGGACTAGTTTCTTCAAAAACATCGAAATAAAGGAGAATTTTAAAAAATAAATTGGGGTGTTCGAGAAGTACCTTAACATGAAGATGTTCGATTGGCATCAGTTGCTATAGTCTATATCTGGTATGACCAAGGCCAGGCAGCCATCAGTCCAGTAGACTTAGACCAAACTTCCTAAGAATCTATATAATAGATCTAGATTTCAGGATGTCCTGGAAAGCTCCTAGAATTTCAAAAAGCTCAAAAAAAAGTCCTGGGAATCTCCTGGAATTTAAAAATATTTCCTTGAATGTCCTGGAACTTTGCTGATCAAAAAAGAAAAAGAAAGGCATTAAAAAAATTAATATTGGCATCATTAAATCAGGATGGGTCACACTGGTATAAATAAATTCTAACTGCATTAGGATCTCCAATTCCTGATTTTTTTCCTCAGGGCTGACTCCTGCAGCATTTCCCAATATTCCCATGATTGGGTATAGCTGCAAGGCAGCAGAGGTTTGAATTTGTCCTAGAAGTGCAGCCAGCCTTGGCTATTGAGCCCCTCCTGCCTGAAGCCTAATAGTTTAGGTGCCAGTTATTCACCTTCGCCCCTTTTCCTGTTAGGTTATTGAAAACATTTCCGCCGGACTAAATACATGAACCACACTTGAAGGCCACGAGTTTGGCTGGTTTTCATAGGCTATTTGAGATCCCTGCAATTAGGAAGCATCTTATAGGTAGTGTCGTGCTTATATCCATTACCACTTCCGGCAATGGCAACCTAAATTAAGCCAACTTTGGCTTTTGTTATAATTTTTTTATATCCTGGAATTTTATAATTTATCCTGGAAAACTCCTGGAATTTCATATTGACTTTGGTGCAGTAACCCTATAGATCCTACATCTAGACTCTAGATATAGATGTATTTATTATTTAAAAATTGACATAAATTTAGATCAAGTCTAGATCTTTCATTCAATGAATCATCGAGGGCTTACAAAATTATGCCATGATGTAGATCTAGATCTGTCTATCTATTATAATATATTTCTAAATGTCTATGATGTATTGTAGGCACACACTTGATAGACCAAAGAAAGCTTACAGTCTACTTTAGTACCTCTTCAGCTTTTGTCGCTTAGATCTTTATCTAGATTTATCTATCTTTATCTAGATCAGGTCTGGATTTACAACAGTGCAAGACTGTTTGTAGCTGCACAGAGACTCACCCTTAAAGTGGGACTTCACATTTCAAAAATTATAATTTTAACAATATATGAATACTGAATTAGAGAAATGAGATTAACTCTTTCTCTCCGTAATTATTTTCCTTGTTCCGATAGTGTTGTTCATTTTGCTCATTTCTATTTCACTATCCTGTTATGATTAAAGTTCAATAACTTTCTTTTTGTTATCAGAAAATGTTATGTTTGGTATCGAATTATGGGGGAATGCAGAATCTTTTTAAACAACACAAATTAAAGTTTATAAATCCAAAAATCCTTTTAGTTTTATGGGGGTCAAATCAACGTTGGCATAGTTAATTAGGAGAGAAAGAGTTAAATTTAAAAGTACTCTTTTTTTTTTCCTCACTAATACAACATCTTTTTAGGTCAGATTTATTATGCAATTTTAAAGTACATATATATACACCAGTATATATAAATATTGAAGCTTGAATAGGTAGGGGCCTGTACAAAAATTCTACACATTCAGTGACTATTTTCTAAAAATCCATCTCTGAGTTGAGTAGACCTGCTATGACTAATAAGGCTGGACTATGTGCAAAAGAAGTTTCCCAGAATTAATGAATAATTTAAGCCTATGCATCCATGCTAAACAACCAATCCATGTTAGATTACTATTTTGCATGTAAAATTGTAAAGTAAAAAATAAAAGAGTTCCATATGGTGCAGAAATAATATTTAAATGTTGTTTTTTTTTAAAGAACAACCATCGCTCTTCACACTAAAATTGAATATAACTTGTTTTTAAAAGCAATTACATCATGTTAATTTTCAATTCCTTGTCATAAAATGATATGGCTTAGATTATTTCCATGTGCCAAATACCTTCTCATAAAATGTTTTTTTTGTGGATATAAAAAAATCAAAATTTGTTGTTGCAATGATTGTTGATAGCCTTTTAGTAACAAGTAAAAAAAAACAAAAAAACTTGTTTATATTTTTTTCCCCAGTACAAAAGGCAAATATGGAGAGGGAGAGCAGACAGAAAAGTTTCACTATACTTTGTCACTTGTGTTCGTACAGTGTGTTATTAATGCCCTTTATGCTAAAATTGGTAAGTGTGTCAATAGTCCTTATTGTTTCTGTCAAGTTTACTTTGGTAAATAGACACTGAAGTCTGTATGAAGAAGCATTTGTAATTCATGCTTGGTACCAAGAGCAAGTTTTTTTTTTTATGTAGATCATCTGAATTGAAAATTTTGCTCCTTAAGTAAAATGGTTTATCAGAAGGCTTTGCTTTTCCATTTTGAGATATCAGTGTATGTTGATTAGTAGGTCTGATTCATAGGTACCAAAGTGGTTGTCAAAGGTATATTACAGTTAATTGGCTGATATTTGGACCAGTTATTAATTCTTCTTATCTTATGAAATACAGACGTTACTTCAAAAAAGAAGATGATTATGTCCTATGCATGTCCCTAGGTCAATCTAGTCATGCATGTTAATCAATTACTTAAACTCTGCCAAGAATATTTGTACAAATTTGTCCTAGCATATGGAACAAGGAATGTGTCTTTATTACTTGTATCTTTCTGAGTATTTTATTAGATTTTTTTTTTTTGTATTTGAAGATTATGGTTCAATGTGTTATGTACAATTGTTACTTTACTATTAAGTCTGGTGGATTTTCAATTTTTCTCAAATATGGTTCTAACTTCACCACTCTCTTATGCTGTACTTGACATTCTAGAAAAAAAAACATATTGTATATTGTGATATCCTCATAATACTCAGCTACACCAAACTACATGTCTGCAGATATTCTTAAACTCTACTGCATCTGCTCAGAAGAGAAATATAAATTTTTATAACAGAGGAAACAAAGATTTATGCAATGAGAATATTATTTTATTTTACTTTTTTTGCTTATTGGTACAAAATGTATATTTAGTTAAATCCAACCAGAATGAAATATCAGTATTTTAAATATCGTTAATGAAAAAAATGTTTTTTTAGTTAAATATATACTTTCTAACTTAACATTTTAAAAATGTTTACAGCCATGACAATATTTACTTCTAAAGAAAGAGATTCAACTCCTAATTACCTTTATGCTATCTGTTCCTTGACATATCTTGGAGCAATGTTAGCTAGTAACCATTCACTGCAACATGTTTCATATCCAACTCAAGTATGTACTTACATTTTTTTAAAATTATTAATTCTTAAAGCTTAACAACTAAACATTTTATAAACAAACACAAAGTAATTTTTTTTTTAAAGATTGGTAATTATTTTTAGACAGAATTTAGTGCTACTTAATTAATCTGAATGCTTAAAACTTATATACTAAAACCATTATTATATAAAACGCATTTCAGGCTCCTATTCAATTCTGAATGATACAAATATGTGTACTTAAGCATAATTTGAAAAAGAAAAAAATGATCAGATTAATATATAGACTTCAATTCTAAGAAGCTCAACTAAATACATTTTTTAAACGATATGTTTTTTTTTTCTAATTGCAAGGTCCTAGGGAAGTCAATCAAACCTATTCCTGTGATGGTGCTGGGTGTATTATTTGCTCGAAAGAGATATCCTCTGGCTAAATACTTTTGTGTTTTGCTCATTGTTATGGGAGTTGCAATGTTTATGTACAAAGACAAGGGATCGACAAAGAAAACTGAAGACCAGCCTTTTATAGGAGTTGGAGAATTCCTGCTGGTAAGAAATTTTTGTATGGCTAGGGTTGATCTGAGAACCTTTTTTTTTTTTTTTCAAGTTGTGTGTTAGGTTGTTATCATGCATATCCATTGATTGAAACTGACAAGTGTCTCTTTGTATATGCAGTAACTACTTTAGCAAAATGATAATCTCTTTATGAAATGATACTCTTTCAAAAGTCTGTTGTAATTATAAAAGCAAAAAAACAACTGTGGTCTGAAAAACAGCGAGATTTCTGAGGTATATTCAGTGATAATTGGATTAGTGCGATTCTGGGGAAGTTGTAAAATGCTTGGCTTTCTTCAAACCTTATGCCCAGGTTAGAATCATGGTGATTTTGTAAGTTACATTTTGGAAAGATTGTTAGTTTACTCTTCTCTTATGGTTTGACATGTCTCTATTGGGGAAAGTAAAGAATACTGGCTCTTGTGCTTGTCTTGTCGCATTGTGCTTTTTTTTAATCCTGTTTCATTTCAAAAGCTGATGATGTGATGTGACTTAAGGAAAAGATTAATAGTTATTAAATAGTGTTTTTCAAAATGCGTAGGCTACAGCAGGAATTACAGATTCATTACTTTAACTGTTAACTAATCAACAGCTATATGTATATATACAGGTATAGTTCATACCATTGACATGGTATATAATATATGTACTATTAAACTTCAACCAAGAATATTTATAATTTTCATTGAAATTGAAGCTAAGAATGAAGTGTTTTTGATTTATTGTTTTTTGTTTTTTTTTGTACTAGTTGTCTTGTAACATGATGTAAATTTTGTTGTTATAGTTGTTGTCTCTGACTCTGGATGGTTTAACTGGTGCTAGTCAAGACAGGATGAAGTCCTTTCATCAAACAAGTGCTAACAACATGATGCTTCATATCAATGTCTTCTCAGTCCTCTGGTTGGCCATAGGTATGGCGTACACAGTTTAATCAAGGTTTTTATCTATTCAAAACATAATGATTTTGATTACAAACTGTTGTCAGATTATTGTTTTTGGTCTAAAATATTTCACTCCATTGACAGGTCTACTGGCAACAGGAGAGTTGTTTGAGTTCATTGGATTTGCCAGCCGGCACCCTATAGTCTTGTTTAACATGATTAGCTTTAGTATAGCCTCAGCTTTAGGACAGGTATGTAGATAAATAATTGAATTAGCTAAACTACAGCATCAGTATATATTTTTAAAATAGCATTAGAGCCCTCCTCTCAATCCTTTTTTGCTTAATTCAGATTTCTTTACAATGCCTCTATTCAGCTTGCAAATTCATGGGAAGTAAAAAAAAAAAAGTTCCCCTTTCAGACCTTGCGGTCTATAGGGCAGATTATGTAAAGGTCATCTGATTCTGTGGCCTACGGTTAACGAGGGAACCGGATGAAAAAAAACGGGGCACATCTCAAAAATGGCTGTAACGATTTTACTAGAAATTTGATGTATATCTTTGGGAATAAAATGATAGGCAGTTCAACAATTCAAGCTAACATTTAATAATGCAGAATGGGTCACATTAAAGTCTCTTTGTGGTCCCCTTCAAAACAATACATAAACTGTCTAAAAAAATACATAAAGAAACTAAACTCCACTATTCATGATGTCACTACATCTAGTTCAAATTCCATCAAGTACAGTGTGTTGCTAAGCTTAACAATTCTATCACATAAGCTTTTTTTTCCCCGAACGTAGGCCCTACTATTCAATAAAGAGTTGAATTATTAAATAGGCATTTAAGAACATTTTATGCACTGTCTTGTAAGTCTGGATCTATAGGCCTATTATCAGAATTTTATATACTCTGAGTGGAGTTATGCAATTCCAGGATTTTCTTCATGGTGTAGGGTAAAAACTTACCTTTTTTTTTAATCTATCATTCATTAGTTATGTAGAGTAAAATAATTGCTCTTGTGAAAATTCATCAGATTCTTAAAGGAAAAATGGTCTTTTTTTTTTTTTAATGTTATTTGTTTTAATGTCAAGAAAGAGGATAATATGGTGCATCCCATTTAATTTGAAGTATCACTGAGTGATTTCAGATTAAAGAGTATACTTCAGCTATGGAAATAACTGAATAATATGGATATCTTCACTAATTCTATTTAGAGCTAGTTCTTTAAACTTAAGCTAAGACTAACAAGATGTTCTCATATGTCTCAGTAAATTCAGGTTAACATCTGCTTTTTTTCATTTACATTATAAATAAAAATGACAATATTTTAATTCTCGATGTGCCTAGTGAAACAACATTTAAGTGTAGTGGAGGAATGTGTTGGATATATTTCATTGAACACTAATCCAGTTTTGAATATGATTAATTTTGCATCCCAAACTCAAGTTGTAGAATTAATATGCACACTGATTGCCTCAGAATCCCTGCTGGAAGTATTGAAGTAATACATATATACCACTGACTGACTAACCTCTAGTCTCCCTGGTCATTCGATTTGCATGCTCGACTGTCGTTCCGACTTATCCCGGGTTCAAACCCTGTCTGCTCCCATCCCCCGTCGTCCTGTGGGAGGTTTGAATAATGATGTGTGGAAGGAACATCCGAAACATGTAAAACATTTTACAAACAAAACATTTACAATTTTAACTTTTTAATTTTTTTAACTTTCTTGTTAGAGATAGAAAAGTTTAACATAATTTGTCCCCTAGTTACATCAATTTGCCAGGTGATAACAGATTTCTGTTTAAAATCTGATTTTATTGTTAGTTTATATTACTTTTATAGGCGTCCAAATACAATTGAAATTTTATTCTCAAACATTGCCATATTTTAAAATTTCATAGGTGATCTTTGAAAACTGTTGAATATGGTCCAAAATGGGTTAATGCTTAAGTTATATTTTTTTAGTAAATCAATTTATAAAATTAGGTTTTTGTGAACTGCCCTGTCAATCTTTACATTTTTAACATAAGTTACTTATAACTTAAAATTCTAAGATAATTAACCATTTATAAGTATAATTTACATAAACCCAGTTTATTTGTTAAAAGATATGTTTTGGTTATGACCATTTTTTAAATGGATATCTTGTCTATGACATATTTTGCTATAAAAATATTTTTATTATTTTTTTTTTATCGGCTTCAAAACTTGTCACTAATGTAAACAGTTCTTGAAGATAAAATATTTTATTTTTAAAACCTTATTTTATTTAATTTCATGAGAAAGTGATGAAGTCAATTTGAAAGTTATTTTCATCTGATAAGATTTCAATTGTGATTTCTTCTGAATTGATTTTTCAGTTTTGGTAATAATTTTTTTTTGTTTTCAGATGTTTATATTTATAACTGTAACAACATTTGGACCTTTAACCTGCTCCATTATAACCACCACCAGGAAATTTTTCACCATCCTGGCTTCAGTCATCATCTTTCAAAATCCTATGTCAGCCCAGCAATGGGCAGGCACATCTTTGGTCTTCGTTGGACTTGGACTTGATTCAGTGTATGGCAAAGAGAAGAAAAATAAGAGTTGATAACAGGATCGCATATATCTTAGACTGACTTTGACAGACTTTATGTGATCAATCTAATAAAATAAAGATTGAGGTTGGCATGTGGAAATGTTATTGTTGGGTCCCGATCAGGGTCCACATTCCAGAAAGTTTTAACTCATCACAGAAGTTCCCTTTTTTTCTCATTCGCAGTTGTGCTTTTCTATTTATTTTTTTAATAAATTTGTTATTGTTACTTTTAAAATATTGAAAAGATTGTAATAAAATATTTAAAATGAATTTAATTTAAAAAAATATGTTAAAAATTACACTCCAACTCTCATACATTTCTATACAATGTTAAGGAACAATTGAAAAATTTTATTATTTTAATCAGCAAAATGTCAGAGGATCAACACTGCTAGAGGGATTAACAGTGCTAGAGCATAAATATAAATTTATATATAACACGAAAAAACTATGTACACAAGTGTTCACTGTTGCTTTTTATTTCTTTCCTATTCTCTTCTGCTCTTCCAACTTCTTTTCTGCTTTCTTCCATTCTTCTGACAAGTTCTTAGCAAAAGAGTTTATGAAACTATTTGTTTTTTGAATAGATTTGTTGGCCTGATCTTGAACAATCCTTGATGAATGTTTGAGTTCATCTTGCAGGCGATTCACAGCATCTGTTTCTTTCCATTGCTCTAGCTTTTCCCCACCTTGAAAGAAAAGATCAAAACATTTTATCAACTTTTTTTTTTTTTATCCATCAAACACCTTTTTTTTTTCCTTGTAAGTTTAGTCAAGTATAAGTTAATGACATTTGACATCAAATGGATTGTGAACTTTGTTCTAGAGGATGAAAATATCCAGAAAAAATAAATTATCTTTGTGTTACTGATTATATTTAGTTCAGTATTAATGTTAATTTCTTCTTAGTGTTTGGAATTATATTTTAAATCAATATTTATTGAGGTTTTCTTAAGTGCTTAAGTTTTATTTATTATTACAAATGTTAATAAATGAATTTTAATAGAGAAAATTGTATGTGAAGAGGAATTTAAAAGAATTTACTCTGATAAAACCAAGTCATTTCCTTTTTTTATTTCCATTTGCTATTTTGGTATGAACTATATGCAACCAGAAGCATACATGTATGTTGTTTGATAATTCAAACTTGCTGGTTGAAAACATCAAAGTTTATAAATGTTTTTAGATGTCTGATAAGTTGAAAGATTTTTTTTTAGATGTAATATGTCTAGCTGATTGATGAAAGAGATTCAGTCAGATTGTTATTTATCAACTTGATATGTAATAGATTAACTAATTGTTTTCAGTGGGAACAAGTGAAATGATTAGAGGGCATATTTGTAGGTAGTTTTGCTATTAAGCAGCTGAGGTAGAAATTACTATAATATAAACTAACCTAAAAGTGACAACTTTTTGTGAGTGTGTGTATATATATAGCATATAGTAAGTAGCCCAATTTTTATAACTCACTCACATTGGCTGGATCTGTTTAAACATTTCTTTATCTTGTCTTGTAATTTATGAATTTTTATTTTGTTGAATTATTTTATTGCCTGGCTCATTTTGAGTCCATCATAATTTATTTTGTACAAGTTGTTGTCATGAATAAGATTCCAGAATAAATTATCAGTCTTGTTTTGTTTCATCTTGATTCAGATATCAATGAATTGTATTAAACTCACAGTTTGATGTTTATTTTTTAGTTGATTGTTACTATAAAAAGATATTTTTAAATAATATTTAAACTTTATTTACCAATTTCTTTTCCTTTTTGAAAAAAGTAGGCTGTCAGCTGTGCTGCACGTCTGATTGGATAACTTTCCGCTATCTAGACAAAAAATGTTTAATATTATTTATGAAATGTAAGATAATAGATGAATTGACAGCAAAACAAAATTTTTTGATTTTTCTTCTTCTGGTAATTATTGATTAGTTTTATTTAAGTGTAAAATACAATAAATAATATATAATGTTTAAAAAAAAGTTGAATAAAAATATATCCTACCTTTTGTATTAACTGTTCATTGTTTAACAGATACCTGCAAAAATATATTAATACTAATTTATTTGACAAATGTATGTCATTGTGTCATGTATCGGTCTTTCAAACCTGTGATCCAAGGGGCAAATAATGTCAAGCTCCATTGTTTATATTTTTCCTAACCAGTGTCAGTGCCATTAGATTTTCGTGGCACTACATGAAAATCCTAAATTTCTAACTCTTAGGATTCAAACTCATATCCCTGTTCCTGCTCGACCAAGGCATTAACAAATTATTAAAATGTGAACATTGCTCACTGTAATCCCAAGTATCCTGTAGGGGGGTTTGTGTTCAGATCTGCATTCTTGAGAAAATTAAAATGTCAGTTAACGAAGAATAGATTTTGTTTTGTTTGTTTTATATGTTTCAGATGTTCTTTCAGATTCTTCCACCATAGTCCAAATCACAGAATGGCAGCGGTCTCAGGAACATTGAGATGACAGTCCAATCTACATTACTGATCATTGTGTGAGAATCTAATTCACTTTTTAAAGGGCACAAAAGTCTGATGCCTTTATATTGGCACTGAGATGAGGGTTATTTATCACAAAAGGATATATTGAAGAATGTGCGGCTACATAATATTTTTATAACTTTATAAACATGGTTTTAGTGGGCCATATCACATAAATAACTGCAATAAGCCAAGTACAAAATCATCCAACTATTCTTGATGTTCTTTTTTCAACTAACTCTTTTTTTTTAAACTCTTATTTCTTAACCACTTCATGAAAATGTGTTTCTATACTTGGCTGAGTAAATGTTATGCCAAATAACAGGTTTATCAAAACAAATCTATCATGCCTGACAAGAATTAAAGGTATGAACATATCAATAGCTAGTTTCATTTCTTTGTTGCTATTAGTCAAAAAAGTCATCATTTTGATAACTGCAATACCTTACTATTAGGTGAACTTCAAAAGTGTTGATATAAGAATTTTATTTATAGCTTTAAATTTTTTTAGATACAATCAATTTTTGGGTTCCAAAGGACTGTCAATGCCGGGGGTGAAAGTGGTGATAAGCTCCCACTTTCCAAGAAATGCTCCCATGACTTGTCTCTAAATGCCTCTAACAGTCAAATCCAGCTCCTGGTCTTCAGTGAGATTTTCCCAAAAATCCGGCAGAACCTGTTCTTACAAACTGACAGGAGAAGGGATGAAAGGTGGAACACTGGTGCCTCAAAACCAGTTTAGCTTCGTGTTGATGGAGCACGTCAGCCTGAATAATGCAACCCATCTTGGAGAAGGAAAACTCTGACTCCAAACCTCCACTTTGTGGCAATACCCCTCTATGTGGGTATCAGGGCTTGGAAATGACCAAGAGTAATAATAACCCCACTGCCTTTCCACTTGCATTTCATTTCACTAAGGCGAATAATAGTGGAGCTTCCCCCCCCCCCCCCCCCTAGGTGCTTTTTGATGCAGGTCTGGACTGCACTACCCCAGACAGAGGTCTATGTCTCACTACGCTGTAGTACTGGATATAAACCCATCAAGGAGTTTTTTCGGGAACTGGTGAATGTGATAGCGTGAAGGGGCCTGGATCCAGGATGTGATGATTCACAAGGCATACCCAGGGCACAGTCCACCTTAAGCTTTACTACTGCAAAATAGTTACATTTGGAGAGCTCTGTGGATGGTGGAGAATGGACCATTGGCCAACCCCACCTTGTCCCATGGATATTCCAGTTACAGTTTCAGGCCCAGATGCTCTTTTAATTCAGTGTTGGAGCAAGTTGCCAAGACTGAAAACTTCCTTAAAATGCGGGGATTATACTGGCTGGCTAGAAGAAGAAGACGTGTTCATAAAAAAGATCACGACTTTCTATGTTAAAATTAAGATAACCCTAGAAGGAAAGAAACATTAGTCCAGAAACCTATCTACAACCCATAATATTATTAATTCCAATAGTTAACTCTGAGAAGAAAAGATTAAGAAAGAATATATCATCTTCCTGCCTATTGTTCTAAGTGTGTGTGTCACTGCTAGAGGTAGTAATGTGAAGCAGAAGCAGTGTTGGGTAAAGACAAGCTCCAAATTAGAAAATAGGCTTGTCACAAATCACATTTATATAATCGTGACTGTTAACTGTCATTTGTTGAGTTAATGTTTCAGTGGTTGAAAATTATCAGCTATTCAACTAGGTTTACTGAGCATAATTTCAATCCAAATATCATAAATATACTAATGTGAACCTCAGTGCTTCTAGTGCTGCAAAGTAAAGATTTCTAGATCTATACAATTGTGCAATGAATTAGTTTAGTGGTTGATCTAGATCTCTAAAGCAAATCATCTTAGAGACTAATCTAGACTCACACCTTTGTAACAGTTGGCTTAGCAATGTTAATCATAATCATTACTGCTGTACATTTATATAGAGATGGAGTGTTAGAAGTTAATATAAATAAGAACAATCTAGACCTAAATCAAGAATCTAATTTACATCTAGAATGACAAAAGGTATAGGCTAGGAAAAGGAAGTCATTATTTCTGAAGAAACATCCAAAAGATGTAAAATATATACAGATACAATTTTGTGTTTTGTTATCAACAAGTGAAGTTAGGTATGACACAATGAATGAAAATTTAACTATTATTAACTATAGTATAGTAATAGTTGACTTCCCTACACAGACACTTCACTTTGTCAGTGAATCACTGAACTCACCATCAGTGTGTCACTACTAAGTCTAGATCTACTAGACTTATGAGTATGGATATGATGATATGATAAAAATTGATTCTCATTGATTGACCCAGATACCAGGATATTAGAAAGAAATTTTTAGAGCGCACAACTTAAAAACACTATTTGACAATGTCGACCCCGGGAAGGTACTGGGCTTTGTTCAGGAGGTGGGGTTGTCTACGAAGATTGATTTGTGAAATTGTGAACATATAATATTTAAAAAGATTTTTACTAAATTATTAAATTTTCACCATTTTTTCTATTTTAACAGTGAATAGACCTTGTTTTTAATAACTTAATTAAAAAAATGTAGCTCTTGTGGTACGAAGGGAGAGTAATTTTTTAGGGATTACGGGCACGACATGGCCTGAAGTATGCCGATGTGCCAAAAAACTAAAAACTCATGTTAAAAATTTGCAGATTTTTTATAAGGAAGTCAACTTGCAAGTTAAAGTTGCATAGCATAGTGAGAGTCATAGATGAGATTTACTATCTAGATAATAGATCTTATCTTATGTTTATAATACAGACGTTACTTCAAAAAAGTAGTTCAAGATGATTATGTTGTATGCATCATTTATTCATTATGATTATCATGCATATGATATAGTCTAGTAATAGTTATAGTAAGTTACTAGTTAGGTTAGGCCAGTTACTAAGTTAGGTTAGAGTTAGACTGTTGATGATCTAAATCTAGATAGATCTAGAATCTAGATGATGATGTAAATGCAATTACAGAAATAAAAGTATTAGTAAAAGAGAAATAAATCTAGGACGAAATAGATTGTTAGATCTCTAGTCTAGATCTAGTATTAGTAGTATAATTATAATTCATATTCACCTTAACAATGCCCTCAGAGGCATTGTTGACACTTGACAGTTTTGATTATGAGAGTAGCATCCCCTGTCCTAAAAAAACAAAACATAACAAAACAACATTTTAAAATATGGAAGTTAATCAACAGAACAAAGCCTATATAGATCTAGTCTAATAGTGTATATTTATGGGCATATGGGCCGTGTTCAGGCTATGGAAATGCTATTTTCCACTAACGCTACGATAGATGATTCAGACAACGATGACGAGTCCGATATTGATTTAGATGTAAATATTATTGAAGAAGGTGAGGAGGAATTTGAAGATGGAGAAGATTTAGACCTAGATCTAGATCTAGACTTTTCTTGTAGTTCTAGATTCTTAGATTCTAGATCTAAAAAATCTAGATGTACTAAATCTAATCCCAGTGCCGGCAGTGCAACACAGTCGGCTGAGTCGTGTTGGACTACTGAGACAGGCAATGTAAGGGACTGGATGATTGAGTTTGAAGAGGAGGTTGGAGGCATTCATGGTCTTCCTGATTCAAGCACACCTCTAGATTACTTTAAACTTTTTATAGATGATGACATTATAGATATGATTGTTGAACAGACCAACTTATATGCAGAGCAGCAACAAAGAAATAAAGGGCCTGACAAATACTGGAAGCCCGTCGATCAAGATGACATTGTCAGATTTGTATACATAAATATGTATTTTGGCATTGTTAAATTGCCAAATACTAGAATGTACTGGCTGGGCAATAAAATGTGGCGAATAGAAGGGGTTGCTGCTGTGATGGGGCGCTGTAGATTTGAGAAAATTCGGCAGTACATCCACCTCATGGACAAAGAGAAGATGCCCCCAAGAGGTTCGATTGAATATGACCCCATATATAAAGTAAGGAACTTTTACAACAAAATAAAAGAGAAGTGTAAGGCTCTATATAAGCCAGGAAAGAAGCTGTCTGTTGATGAGGCCATGATTGGTTTTAGAGGGAGGCTTTTTTTTCCGGAGTACATCAAAAACAAGCCAACAGCCTGTGGGATAAAGGTGTGGTGCCTGGCTGAGGCAGAAACTGGATACATCCTGGAATACAATGTCTACACAGGGAAAGATAAAGCACCTATGCGAGATGGATTAGGCCATAAAGTAGTGATGCAATTGGCTGAGCCTTATTTGGACAAAGGCCATGAAATTTTTTGTGACAATTTCTTCTCCAGCATAAAACTGGGAGAGGATTTGTTGGACAGAAAAACCTACATTTGCTCTACTATTAGACCGAATCGCAAAGGCTGGCCTTATGAAAAGGTAAAAAAGGCACCAAAAGGTCAATGCCTAATGAAGCAAAAGGGCATGTTAGTTGCTACACAGTGGACAGACAAAAGGCAAGTCAACCTTCTGTCCAGCAACGCAGATCCGGTAATGGCAACAGTACAAAGACGCACTAAAGATGGCCTCCAAGATATCATTATACCATCGCCTGTCCTAGCCTACAACTCTGGTATGTTTGGGGTAGATCTTGCAGATCAGTACCGTTCTTACTATCCCATTGGTAGGAATGGCAAAAAATGGTGGAGGTACCTTATGTGGTTCTGCTTCCAAGTGGCTACCATCAACAGCTATATTCTCATGAAGAGGTCCACAAACTCTAACAATTTCACATTGCTAAATCACTTAAACTTCAGAATGCAGCTCCTAGAGGAAATGATGTCACAGAAAAGGAATAAGAGAGCTCTTACAGAGTCTCCATCAGTGGCTGGGAAATGTAAGCCTTCTTCCAGTGACCACCAGAGTCGGCGTATGCCAGGTCGACAACGTCGATGCTTCCAGTGTGCTGAAGAAGGGAAGAAGACCGGTGGTGGCCGAAGCAGTGAAACATGCTTTGGTTGCCACATGTGTGATATCCATTTGCACAAAGGATACTGCTTTGCAAAGTTTCATGAGAGCATTAAAAATTAGGAAAAAAAAAAGAGTATTCAAGCAGTTTATGTATATAAAAAATTAAAGTAGTGAAGTTCCCCTTTCAGACCTCGTTATGTAAAGGTCATCTAATTCTGTGGCCTACGGTTTACGAGGGTGTCATGTGGCCAGCACAACGACCAACCATCTTTACTTTTCCCCAACTAATGTCAAGTACCCATTAGAGCTGCATGGACTTAGAGGCACCCAAACATCTCGAAATCAAAAACCCATTCTTCACCAGGATTCAAACCCGGAACCACTGGTTCAGAAACCAAGCGCTCTGCTGCTCATCCACCGCGCCTCCTTTAGGTATATAAATTTTGTAAAAAAAAATTTTTTCATTTATGGTGTTATTTTTTGTACTTGTTTTATATTTAAGTTATTACAAGTATATATTTTCTGAAAGTTCGTTTATTTTTGTAGCTGTAGTTTGTATTTTTTTTAAAGATACCGGTATATTTGAATTGAAAACAAAAAAAGAAAAAAAAAAGATATATTTTAAAAAAGAGTTACTTCCCTTTGTTTAGAATTCATGAAAGTGTTTTTTCATAACCGGAAGTAGGACAGCCAAAACTGTACAATTGGCAACACGTAACACAGGCTGTACAAATATTTCTCCCTGAACTACCGTGCCGTATCAACTCTTGCTCTGGCCTCAACTTCTTGTTCCGGGCTTGCACTGGGTTCAACTGTTCAGGATTGACTTCACACTGGGCTCGTTGTGTCGGACTCTATCGCAGACCAAGATCAAGACCGTTGTAATGCGCCGTACAGAACCTCACCGCTGAACCAAACTGAACTGTGCTGTAGTTAACCGGACTGTAGTGAACCGTCTTGACTGTGGCACGTCCGCTCTTTATGTAGGGTTCCTGCTGGCCTTCTAGAACCAGACGGAACATCGCTCGACCATTCTAGTTAATCATTTGACCACATCCTTCGTGACGCTCCTGAGCTCTACTCACAACACAGATCCTTCCCGAACTGTCTTGGCTGACCGTCGTAACTCGTCATTTGCGTCGGCTGTCTACACATGTACTGGTACCCCCATCTTTGTATATATATACACACCGGTATATACAGTAGCGGCCTTAGGGGTGGCAAGTGGGGCAACCGCCCCAGGCGGGGCACCTCGATCGGAGATTTTATTGTCACCAACTTCGAAAATCAAATCAGTTGTCATAAACTATGAATTTTTACTCAATATTTTCACAGTACCGGTATCTTTGATACCAATTACCATTTAAGCTCTTAACATACATTTTTGGTTTCGAAATACCGATTAGTTTCAGTAAAGAACTGCATCTAATGATCTGCCGATTCTAAGAGGCTTTCATCGTTTAACAGTTCATAATAAAAACACGAAGGAGGAAGCAACCAAACCAAATCGTATATTTCATATTTAAACATCGAAGTCCAAATGGATTTTATTAGGAAAATACGTAGTGATAAAGTTTGAACTACTCTTTGAATTAAGAAAATTGTATATGAAAGAGTCATTTATAACATTTGTAGTAACATCAATGCAACTTTTGAAAAATTGGTTTTTAAAAAAAAAATCAATAAACAAATATACTTTTGCTGGTGATACGTTCTAAGACCGCACGCGAAGGTCAGATTTTCGCGGTATTTAATTTCATAAACGTAGTCTTCATTATTTTCGGATATGAACAGTATCACAGGACATCCCCGCAAACACTTAAAACCTCTAGAAAACCATTTCATTAATAGCTTTTACTTGCTGTTCCTTTTAAAAACCCATTAAATGTTCAGTAATTTTTAAAAGTGTCATACAGCACTGTTATATCGCATTACTTTATAAAAAAGGATTGCTACGTATACATCAAATATACTGCTAATTTAGTCTGCAATGGAAAAAAAAAAGGGTTGAGGGTGTGCGAGAAGGATTCCTTATAACCTTGTAACCTTGCCTGTATTGAACCAGTTGATGCGCTTGTACAGCTATTTCGGCCAGTTAGCTTCCAGAAAGTTTGGCGATGACGTATAAGTATAAAGTTTGTTTTTTTTTTCCCCAATAGGCTACTGTGCAGAGACATCGTGCTGCCTTGGGAAAACCCGTGTCACAATGTTAAAAACAAAAACGGTGGAGTATTGTATATATATATATATCATATCATATAAAGGTATGTAGTCGGGCTTTGCAGTTTGGAATAATAGAGTGTTTGTTAAGTGTAATAGACATGGATAATAATTATCAATATACCGGTAATAGTTTATGGTATAGGCCGTAAGGCTTTAAAATCTTTTTACTAAAATAGTTGTTAATTCATTACCGGTATTAAGTTGAAATCAACAGTGCCGGATTTTTAGTAAGTAAAGGCCTTGGGCAGAATTTTTCTGATGCAGCCACAATTCAGTACCGTACACGGGTTTCCAAAGAAGCTTTTGATTACTTTTGAAGACTTTAGAACTAACCACTTGGTCTTTCCATAGCACGAATCCTGCTATTCTAAATGGATGATTTTTCTTTTAAAGATTTCCAGCGATGGGTAGCACAAAGAATTGTACCATCAGGGGAAACAATTTCACTTTATTGTGGGCTTGAAGCATCTGTGAACGCTGTCATAAATTAGGCATCACTAGCTTGTTTTATAACTTTGTTCCTTATATAGGGACCACACCTTTAGTACAGATTGCTTCACCTCTGATTGAAAACTGTTATTATGGAAAACTGTATGATAGACAAAAGTAGTTTACCGGCTGCGAATTGATCTATCTATTAAGTTTTTAAATGTTGGAGCAGTACCTTAAAGGAAACTCAGTAGATCAGAAAATATTTTAAAAATAAAAGTGTGACTTTTATCTTTCTTTTTTATTGTTTTTAAATTTCGCAAAGGCAGTACATTTTATGAAAAGCGTTACAGACGGTCCAAAGAGGGACGTCCGATCGCCTTATTTGTAACTTATGTTGAGCTGACTAAATTGAGCAAGAAAACAAAAGTCCTATTCCATTATAGGGGACTTATGCTATATCATATTAGCAAAAGGTTTCAGGAAAAGCCTAATATTAGTAGCACTAAAAGAGGCATAATATGTCATACTGGTCGTTTGGTATGCGCTACGGACTGTCGTCATGACGGTGCCGGTTTCGATGGTCCCTGCCGTCCAGCAAGAGGTTTGGGTCAGGTCGTTAGCTCGGACGTAGCTTACTAATCTTCATTTCAAAAGGAACATCTGAACACAGGTTCACGTGTACACATGTTTATCACATTGCCAACATAGGTTTTTATGTCGCGGAGCAAGTATTTTTAAAATTACCATTATAAAGAGGCTACTATTTTGGTGATCACATATTAATAGTGGGTAACTGTAGCAGAGTAGGTGATTTGACAGCAATACATCGTGTCGGGTCTAGTTAAAGGCAAGTTTAAACAAATATTAATAATTTAAACAAGTTAAATAAAAACCTCGCTTATATTGATTGAAATTACATAAATTATTTTGAATCAATCATGTCATTAAATTTTAATTATTTGATTACATAATTATTATTTTTTTTTATTGATTCACGTGTTGGTGCAGTTTCTTCTTGATCCGAGAATGGGAAGTGGCAGAAATAACGTGTAAAAGATTCTGGACAGACAGACAGACGGATACATATAAATACAAGTAAACTATCCCTTTCAAACCTTGCGATACATGAACATATGATGTAAAGGTAATTAGTTTCTGTGGTGAAGGTTAACGAAAGTGTCATATGGCACAACGACCAACCGCCTTTACTTTTCCCCCATTGATGTCAGGTACCCATTTAAGTTGTGTGGACTCTGAGGCGCCCTAAAGATCCCGAAATTAAAAATCCTAGTCTTCACTAGGATTCGTACCCTCGGTGAGGAGGCCAAGTGCTTTACTACTCAACCTAAGTTGATAAAAATGAGGCAAAAATAATTGATCGATTAGCAGCTTCGATTATACCTTGATCTCATAATTTCATCTCGTGTAATCTCTCTCTCTCTCTGTCTCCCTCTCTTTCTCTCCCCTAAAGAGAATAAAACGCACAAAAGAATGCTGAAAAAGAGTTAAGAAGTATATGACTAAAATATTGTTAAGGTGCAGAATCATAGACATAAATAAATATAGAGTGGAAAAAGGAAATAACTTCATGTAACTTGAAATAGGAAAGGCCCATCAGCGAAATGGCATATAAAACGAACACCTCCCCGTAATTTTTATCCATTCTTGTTTATTTCAAAAGTAACTGCTGAACTAATAAAATGGTATTACAAAGACTCCATTTTTCTACATTTTCCACCTATTCACTTTCGTTTTCCCTCATAAAATAAAGCATAGCTGAAGGTCAAAGTTGACATGTATGGAAATTTCATTCTCAAAACGTTTCCGGATAAACGAGAATAGGTCCGAACTTAAGGCGATTTTAAAGCACTAATGGACATCGGCCGAAAAAAAATCGCCTATTATGCTTCTAAATAGATGAGGAAATAGTTAGCTAGAATAGCTAAGGCTATTCATTCCGTTGAAAAAAAAATATTATGGGGTGTTCGCTCAAAATGACCTTTTAACTGAAAACCTATTCAGCGAAACCCCTATTATAAGCTTAAAAAGCCATTAATAATAATTTAGTTACTGATTTAATCTGTTTTTCTTTTTGTCTTATCTATTGTTATTGTTTGTAAACTGAAATATTAAAATAATAGGCCTATTTTTAACCTTAACCCAATGTCTTCGATTTCGAAGATTAAGGATGAGTGCAGTAGCCTACATGTTTCACATGTCTACGCCCAGTTGCGACCAGCATATTTTCCCGCATTTTCTTTCCGTCTAAAATGTTTGACTCGCACCTCTCTCTCCAACAGTCATATGCAGGCAGTTACTTTCCTCTATGCCAGTGAGGGTGAAACGAAGCATCATTTGATCTTAACAGCGCTTAGGCCTATACGGTTTATACGGGAGGGGGGGGGGGGACTCTGTTTTGCCGTCCTCCTTTTTTTTTTTAACTGGCTGGTTAACCTCTTGTTACTAATTAATGATATTAATATGTATATAGATGTTTAAAAGAAGATCAGCATTCATTTTCACTGGGTTCCCCCACCATTCTGAGATTAGGATTTCAGAAGATTTCCAAGAGTTTTCCAGGAGAAAATATTCGATTTCAGGAGCGGAAAAAAACGCTAACTATATATTTAGTAATAAATATAAGAATTTCCATATAATATACATGTATAAAATTACAAGATCTCTCCTGAGCCTTTCGTCTCCATGTCCGAAACCCAAGTTGTAGATCTACCTCCCATACATCATCAATCCATCGCATTCGGGATCTGCCTTTGGGTCAATCAGCGCGCGCGCGTGTGTGTGTGTGGGGGGGGGGAAGGTCGAGTTGATGTTGATTAAATAAAGTGCACTGAACATGTGTTCTTAAAAAAATAGTCACAGTAACGAGAGTTTATGAAATGGGGAGTAAAATGTCGTGGACTAGCCTATAGGGAGGAGGCGAAATATAATTTTGTAGTTTCTTTCTTTCTCTAAAAGAAAAATATTGGATCACAAGTTTCGTAGGCTATATAGACATCAGTTCCAAGCAGAGAAAGGAGATGTGGAGCACGAGAAAAGTGAAAACAAATTTAGGCCTAATGCCACACGGAGGACAATAGTTATAATGCTTCATGGAAGAAGTTAATAATAGAACTATTTGAAGCATAATTTCCTATATTTTAACATGCTATTTCGCTATTTTTTACGGCCTTTCGCTCATTATGACTCCCGCGAAAATTGCGTTCGCTGATTAGGTCCGACCCCTACCGCAAGTTGACTTGAATTATAAATTTAATAGCTGATATGGAAAAAAGATTCAAATTTAGTTTTATCGCCCAATAGCTGAGGAGTCCGCAGATGTTTTCATTTTTTAAATAAGTTTAACCATTGCGGAGTTAAAAATTCTAAACTAAAAACTGGCACAAAAGCGTTCGCCATTGGTCCTTTCCCATATATCTATTGTTGTCGGATTTCCGAATTCTGAAAAATTGCATGATCTTCAGTCTTAGAGATTAAACAAAACTATACTGCTCAAAATGCTGTATAATAAAGTACACAAAATTGCAAGTCACAAATTTTCGTTTCATAAAACTCTTTTGTCGGCCAGTCTATATTTATTTATGTCTATGTGCAGAGCTTAGCGTGTAGATAGATGGCTGAAAATCGACACAAACAAGAACAGGCTTATGACGTTTCATTAACTTTGGTAAACTTATCTAAAAATAAAATGTTTAATATGCATCACACTTTCACCTATTTCAAAACCTTCCTCAATTTTTTTTTCAAGACTAACATGTAAACATATATATTTTCAGCAAATAACTACTAGTAGGTCTATATCAGACCATGATCAGAAACAAGAGCTAGACTCTATCAGCAGATAAAAGTCCAACCAAGATAAAGTGACAAAATATAGGCCTACTATAAAGGCACATTCCTCGTTCCATATGATAGGACAAATTTGTACAAATGCTCCTTCATCCTTAGTGCTATTGTAGCATGGAATGGGTTGCCTGAGCCAGCCAGGAAAACTTAATTATGACTTGGCAGAATTTAAGTCATCATGCATGACTAGATGGAAGACGCGTAGGACGTAGGCTAATCATCTTTTTTTTTTTAAAGAAACGTCTGTATTTTATAAGACAAGATAGGTTAAAAGTCCAGCCAAGATAAATAGACAAAACAAGCCTTCCGACGCAGCATACGTTGTACGGTTTAGACACTGCCGTTTTACTCAGAGAGACCCTTACAAAACCCTTTTTAGAAAAGCTAATGGAAATCATTTTCTTTTAAATTACAGTTAATGTGCACAGTTCTGTCTTTGTCAGTCTATCTGTCTTGATAGATAAATATAGAGAAAGGGAGGGAGGAAAATGGAGAGAGAGACACAGAGAGAAAGAAGAAAAAGAGAGAGAGAGTGAAAGAAGAACAAGAAGAAGAGAGATAGAGAGAGGGAGCAAAAAAAAATTCCCCTTTCAGACTCAGCCCTTGTGGTCTATAGGACAGATGATGTAAAGGTCATCTGTTTCTTTGCCTACGGTTAACGGTGGGTATCATGTGGCCAGCACAACGACCAACCGCCTTTACTTTTCCCCAAATAATTTCAGGTATCCATTAAAGCTGGATCTTGAAATTAAGAATCCCAGTCTTCACCAAGATTTGAACCCGGGGACCCCGGTTCGAAAGCCAAGCGCTTTAAAGCCACCTCGGAAGCAAAACTGTATCAAATTTTTCGTTGTAAACTTGTCTTCCTGTCAACAGTGTGTAGCTACACGTCTACACTTCTTTATGACTGAATAAATGAGTAAAATATGCTAACTATACGTCATACGTACTAATGTAACACTGGCGTTCTTGCAACAGAATTGATAGATCTATAGTTTGGTATAGTCTTGCGTATTCTAGTTAACGACAGCTGTCCTACATGTTTTGTAAACAAACTGTCATTGTCGAAGGGAAGTGACTCATTCTAGAATCACGAAATATTTTTATGACTCGCTTTGTACCGGTAGGCCCCATATAGTCTGTGTCAAATGCCATCGTTGCAAAGATAGACATATATACTGGTTGAATTGTAGGTAAATGTAGACCTTTAAGACACTTTTGAAATGATTCTTTTTCATTTTTTATTATTATAAGTCCAGCTGCCCATTTGGCCAGATAGCCTATAATACAACGAGTAAAGATTACAGTCATTTTTTTTAGCGCACGCACACACACACAGACGGAGACAGACAATGAAACAGGCAGACTAGCAGCACTATGTCTTTTCCTCTATTCTTCCTCTTCCCTTTTCACTCTTTCAATGTTCAAACTTGCATGCTTATATAGTCATGTAGGTCCTACACGTCATAAATATTTTTATCAGAAGATAACCACATTATAATGTTTTCTTGTAGATTTGAAATGGGAAAGAAAAGGATTATGCTTTCTTTTGTGTTCTCAAAAATTGTCCCGAGCCTTTAAAATAAAATAAAATATAGGCCCTATATTGTTTTATTAAGGTATGTAAAGGATGTCCTTTTTCAGTGGGGTCAACATGTGGCACGGATCTGGGGAAGTTGATGTCTTTACGTTAAAATGCGAAGAGTACAGTAAAAAAAAAAAGGCATGCTAATGCAAAAAATGATAGGACAAATTTGCACAAATACTCCTTCCCTAGTGCTATTAGAACATGGAATGGGTTGCCTGAGTCAGTCTGGAAAATTAATGACTTGGCAGAGTTTAAGCCATTATGATTAATAAGCATGACTAGATTGATTTAGGGACACACGTAGGACGCAAGCTTCTTCTTTTTTAAAGTAACGTCTGTATTTTATAAGATATTTTAAGATTAGACAAGGTAGATTGCCCCCCCCCCCCCTGAAAAAACAACAACCGTGTTATGAAACATAACCAGCTTTTTCTAAACGAAGATCGGTTTATTAGAAGTGAGGTTGTTGTTATCAATTTAAGCAATTTAGTGCTTAAACATGTTTTAAGCAAATTTTCATTTGAGACCGTGTATAAAGATTAGTAATGAAAAGTTCTACTATTGGCCTCTCAACGTAGATGTATAGCCTAGCTATTGAATCCTGATCTATGTAATATGAGAGACAAGGCTCATTTTTTTTAAAAGGATGAATCACGAAGAAATAAATGAAATATAGAAATATTTGCTTACATCTCGCGGCAATATGTAGAATTTTATAATAATAAAAATAATCATTTGACTTAGACTATGTTAAAAAAATATTCTGGGATAGATTTTATAAAGATATATCTAGATCTATCTCATTAATTAAGTCGAATGTATTTACGATTGTGCCAAATGCTTTTTTTTTTCGGCTTGAGATATCGAGCAAGCCAGAGAAATCTGGAAACATTTTAAGAGGTGCGCGATACTTGTTTTGTACTTATATATTTATTTATTTCGAAATTAAACAAATATAACATAATGTGATACTATTTTATAATAAATCTAATAATATTTTTATAATATTTATTTTCAACTCTTACGAAGTAAGATAATGTTTACCGAGTAAAACAAAAATAATGCTACATTTTTTAAAATAAGTTTTCTTAAGCCAACATAACTCTTCTTGTTTGAAAAAACTAGAAAAAGCCGGACGTTGACATCGAAGTATCGACACTACTCTAACAATTATGTGATGATTTAATTCTTCTGAGTATAGAAGGAAGTGCAAATAATGTAAATCTGGGAAATATAGGTGATAAATCTTAAACTTTTTGAGAATAAAATATTGCTTAAACAATAGTAATAATGTAAATGATTCTTTATTTAAAAAAAGAAACAATTACAACCTTTATAAATATTTAGTCGACTACAAGATTCAAGTATCGATACCAAGTATGTATGCCTGTTCGCCCTGATGTGTGCAAAAGGTCTATCACCGCCATTGCCACTGTTTTTATTTTCATTTTAGCTGAGGCCTTACAAATCTCAAAACTAGGACATCAGTACAGGGAATGATACATACACCGGACAGGTAAAATATTTAAAGAATTAATACTTAATGGATTTTTACTTTGTTTTTTTGTAATCTGTCGAGACAATATGTGCAATTTACTCAGTTTTTCATAAGACTTCTTTAAATACTTTAAAATTCGTCTTTATAATTATAGATTATATTATAGACTCTAGATCTAGATCTAGTTTAGTTACTAAGTTAGTAAAGTAACTTAAACTTTACTAGATCTAGTAACTAGATCTAGTTATTTTCTAGTTAGATCTATGATCTAGTACAGAGTTACTGAGAGTACAGTAGGTTAGTCTTTAGTTGAATTATTTGTCTATCATTTATTATGTCATTAGTCATTATGATTTAGACTAATGCTAGATCTATAATCCTATAATATAAGTTAAGATAACTATAATGTAGGTAGAGTCTACTTTGAAAAAAAAATCAAAATAAATATATAGATCTAACAATAAAACATTAGAACCTATCTAGTTATCTAGTTAGTTGTTATATTTATGTAGATTAGATTGTAGAGCTTGCTGAGAGGTTTACAATGATACCAAATTTATATTCTATGTTATATAGATCTAAATCTAGGAGCAAAGTTGTGTCGTTTTATGTGTAGAAAAATGGACTATCACTATAGAAAATGTCCAAAAAACTTTGATTGAAAAAATGAATTTTCGTCTTTATCTCATCGTAACTTAATATCCATAATAGATAGAAGCTTGAAATTTGGAACACATCTATATACCCATTATTTGGTTTTCAATTTGATTATTTCACCTCACATGCAGCTAACATTGATTCATAGTTAATTCAATTGTTTGAAAATTGACTTCGATCCTTTTTCTAGAATGCTAGGTACTTTGATAAAAATTTCAAACTCAATATATTGTGATGAAACTGATATAGTTAGATAGAGCTCTTTAAACTGAATTTATTGATACCTAATTTATGTTTATAAGATAATTAGAACAGAAGTTATAGCAATTTTAGTGGCGAAAATTTTGCCTATATTTTTAAAAATATTTCGTGACCGAAAAAGGGAAATTTTGCAATAAAAATGCTGTAACTTATAAACTATTAGAGTTATTTGCATGAAAATTTCACAAGAAATGCATGATTATGTCCTGATATTTATTTTACTTTCAAACAACGGATAGACTTTGACGAAATTTTCTTATTAATTTTTAAAGTGAGGTTACTTGTAAAAAAGAAACGATCGACGAAGAAGTACTTTTTCACATTTCAAAGACCGTAACTTTTGAACCGTAAGAGATAATTGAATACAATTTTAAACAGAGATGCTTGATTACCTGTTACTACTTATTTTACCTTTAAATTATACATAGAAGTCCAAGAAAATATTTTACACTTCATGACGAGGCACCACGTGTCAAAAAAAAAAAGACAGAAAAGTGCTTTTTTTCTGTTAAAAAGGCTGTAATTTTTTAATTTTCAGAGATATATGAATAAAATTTTCAGCACAAATGCATGAATTTAATTGTGTTGTTATTTTCATTATTTTGAAACCTGAGATTGAAGTTAGCACAAAACTTTTTTTGGTTATAGCACTGTGGCGACAGTAAGTAGATGTAATAAGTCACCAGGTCAAAAATAATTTTCCAATATGAACTTTTTTGCTTGCCCTCAATGATAGTGGCAGAATCTGTTAAAGTATTAAATTACATCCCTGTCTGTTGCTGCCACATTAGTGTGTATGACAATCATGTCAAACCGCAGCCACATCTCCTTCTTGAGCTCTGCAATGCTGCCAGGTGTCAAAGTTAGTGTATCATCCAATACAACTTAACTACACCACTACTGCTCCCTGCCTCTGCATCATCAGTGTATGTTTTGTTTGTTTTACGTGTTCCGGATGTTCCTTCAGAGTTGAAGATAGTTACTTCCTAGTCCAAACCTCCGGTTTGACGAGGAAGGAGCGGGTAGGGTTTGAACCCGGGACCATCGATAAATCCAAACGACAATCCAGTGCGCAGACCGCACAACCAGGCAGCCATCCATCTGACTTTCATGTCACCACACTCATCACCTAGTGGCACACCACTGCCAGTTATGTACATGATGAAGTTTTCTGTGAAAATAAAAAAAATATTTATAATTGAATAATTGTCTTTAATTTGATTTTAATTAATTATCATATATTCATATTCATAATTTAACACAATTTATTAGATTTTGATTTATTTTAGAAAAGTTATTTTAAAATATTTTCTTAGCTACTGATCTAGCATAGTAAGTAATAATAATATTCTTTTAAATAGACCTAGTATTTTAAAATTTAAAAAAAAAAAAAAAAAAAATTATGTCTTTAGAAGATGGCTCCTTGCTAATCCTATCTAATCTTAATTATATTTAATGATTTTTAGGAATCCAGTCTTTTTGGACCTAGATCTATTTAAAATCTAATTCCACTGCTAAATTTATAAATATATTTATAGATCTACTATTTAAATTAAATAGCAAAGATTTTTAAATAGGCTTAATTATAACGGAGTTATGATCTCGCGACTAGATCTAGCTTTAAAATTATTTCTTATCTAACGGCCTTGATCGCGATTGAATATCAGGCTTCTTGCGAGATAAATAAAGAAAATAACATCATAAAAGTTAAGTATTATCATCAAAATAATATTTCTAAAGTTTTAAATTAATAGATGATCAAAGAATTGATCGCTGTTGATGGATTTAGAAATAAAAGGAATGTAAGAAAAATACGATACGGCTATTGTTATCATTGTTTCCATCATTTCCGGTAAAATGGTCGCGATCGCTTCGTTCTCGAAAACGATACCCCGTCCTTAGAGCTTACGTCTGGCCATCAAGGCAACAACTTATTGAGATAAAACTAATGAAAATAGTTAGGTCTAATGTTAATCTACACGCAGTAATTAGTTTCAATGACGACACGCGATAAAAAATAAAAAAATTTTGAAGTCAACTTACCGCTATCTGCCGTACGAGAAATGTCCATGAAAACAATAGAACCACGCTTATGTCGATCTAAATAATTAACTGATATACTATCCATGTGAAAGGAATGGGCACAATTAATCCGATTAAGGATGATTTTGAGAACAAAACCACATTATACTAGACCACACATTGTCTCAGCCTTATATACTGCCGCAGGGAAACACTAGTTTCCGGTAACCAAAAAAAATCGACCTATTCAGGAAAATCAAAGTACCTAAGAATGCTGTTGGTAGAAACTTCCTCAGCTTTATAATATTTATAAATATAATGTAAAATAACACCTTGACAGCATTCACTACGTTGATCAAAGATATAAGCTGTTAAACAATGCATAAATCATTTATACTTCATATTATCAACGAGAATTACTAATGTCTGGCGCCACATGTCGCTGCATCATGGAGTGACTTCATTTAACATCGCCAGGATGGGCTCAAACTTGCCTTAATAAGCTGATTTCCTTTTATAGTTTGTGTACCTAAGTATAGAAAAAAAGAGATTTCTAACACTACTCTATAATAGAAATATTGATTTTAATACTATAGTCATAGATTGTTATTGTAGTTATAATTTTTCCACTTACCCATTTTAAAAAATAGCCTAATTTGGCATCATTTATAACATGTTAGGGGAAGTTTTTTTAATTTTGGAGGACAAAATTTCATTAAAAAATAATGAAATAAACTTTAAGCATAAATCTAGGTCTAAATTTAAATAAAAAATTACCAAGCTTGCTTAAAAATGATATTAAATGCAAAATCATTCTTACCTATAACTTTACTGTAAATTTTCTAAATAAACATGTATGACTTCCATTTGTTGACAATGTGGTATCATTCAAAAGCTTAGGAATCCTCCTTTAAGATTAGCAATGTAAGTTTTTTTTTTTAAATGAAGCAAATGTAAAAACAACAATCATTCAACTAACACCATGGGTTTGGAAGTTTAGCTATTCTGTTTCAAAACTATATAGCAGCTAGTCTAGCAGTTTATAGGTCAGTAGAGTAGGGATGTCAAAGTACCTACTATAATGTTTATATGATTAGATAGATCTATATGATTATGTAATTATGATTATAGAGTTTATAGACTAGATTACTAGATCTAGAGTAATCTAGACTCTATATAGTGTCAGGTGGGTTTACACAGTTTGTTTATCTAGAATCTAGGCTAGGGGTGGACAGAATTTCACTGAATTCCTGGTGTCCCCACCTCAACAGTATAAAGGCTTAAAGCAAAAACCCAAAGAGAAAAATAATAGAATAATACTAATAATATCGTATAAATATATAAAACTATGACATAACTGATCATCGAATAAATGACATCCAACTGAACAGTTAGCGAATAAACAATTGTTTAATATTTAATAATAACCTAATTGCAAATTAACAAGATATTTCAATGTATACCAATCAAAGAATCATGGTGGTTTAACATTGCATTAATAATTGTACAAATAACACACTTTACCTTCCTCACGTACACTCCATCTCGGCGCCCTACAGCTCGTCAGCTTCATACCCAACAAACAACACTAGATAAAGACACGGCTCCAAGGGCAAGAGTGACGACACTCTTCCCCATAGCCCCAAGCCTAACAACCTGAAACAAAAGAAAACCTAAATCTATTGATGCTGCTACATCAAAGAACTTTTCATTGGCGACACCCTTACCGAAAAATTAAAACTTATTAAAACTATGTACTTACGTACCGTTAAAATGGGGAAACAAGAAAACTGTTTAATGTAACCAGCTAAAAGGCTCTCTTCACTGCGAAGGCAATATGGGAACCAAGGGTGACGGAAAACACACACCATATTCCAGACAACAAAACATGCCTAATACAAACTCCTTCCTATACATTAAAACACAACTATTAAAAACACAAAAAGAAAACTTCCTGTGCGCACGACATATAGATTTAGAGTCTAGAATCTAGTCAATAATAGATCTAGAGATCTTTATAGTATTATAGATCTAGTCATTCCTTGAGACACTGTGACTAGACTAGAGTCTAGAGTCTATGAATTCACATTATTTTCTAACACTTACCATACTGTGCCTCACACTGTAAAGTAATAATTTTTAAATAAATCTAGAATCTAGCTAGATCTAGATAATAGACCTAGTCCTAGAGATCTATAATAGATCTAATTAATGATAAATTTACACGCAACTCTAGCTAGTCTTTAGATCTAGATAGACTCTATTACTAATATTATATTGATTATTATAGTTATATATCATAATTATAAGTTATCTAGAGAGAGAGAGAATGAAGTGACATTAACAAGACATAACAAGAAACTCAAGTCTGTCTGGAATCTAAGGACTAAAACTAAACTAGTTAGATTTAACTCAAACATATATGATTTAATGTATCGCTACACTTAGTTAAAAATTAAATGTGAAGTCAAAGAGGTGTGGGGTGGGTATTGTCAAGTGCCTGCTCCCATCCCCCGTCATCTTACGGGAGATTTGGACTAGGAAGTAAGCTATCTTCAACTCTGAAGGAACATCTGAAACATGTAAAACAACAAACAACTTTTTTTTACGAAAAATTCATTAGTGGAAGGTAAAAAAAAATTCGACATCTCTGGTAGTTTGACCTCATCATGAACTTTGCCTTCATAAGAAAAAGGAATCAACATGTGTTGAAAATATAGAAAAAAGGTGCATTTGACATATTAATATAGCAGTACTTTTGTAAACTTTTAAAATAAAGAAGTTTTAGTAATAATATGGTGAGCAGATCGAGAGCGTTTACATCCACGTTTTACTCTATGATAATTCTTGACTAGATTTCTGGATTCGTTCTAGTTTAGTAGGCTAGTCCTAAAGATAGAAGAGATCTATGGTAATTGTCGACTTGCCGAAATTTTTACGTTTGAATTTATAGAGCTTCGTAATGGTTAGTCCTAGAAAGTGTAAACATCTTTAAACATCTCCTCTTAAAAATAGATGTTTCCTTATGTATAGTAAGAATAAACTCTGATGTCAAAGAGGGTCAGCTCGATGATGTCCAGCGTTGGCATTAGCTAACACCTCTGTCTAGCACGTTCAGTCCGCTCAGTGTTTGATCTAAATTCACACCTTCATCGTGCTTAGTACCTGATCGATCAACAATTGCCCCTTCTGCTATGGCAGCATTAAAAATTTTTGGTACTGTTTTGATGACCTCGTATGCGGCTGTGTGTTGTGCTTTCATTTTATGGTATGTGCTAAGTGTTGAAATGATGGTTGCAATGTGGTTTGGTCAAGTCGAATTACATTATCTCCCTCTTGCTGCTTATAACTGATGCTTCAACTTATTAGGCCCCTTTGTATATATATTTTCATATTTATTTACAGACCTTATGTGAGAGATACAACAATTATATATATATAATATATTTCTTTTTACCCATTCACCTCATACTTAAAACACCTAAGGCAAATAACAAAATTAATTCCTAGCATTGAGTTATTTCCCTTTGTGTATTTTCAACATTGAAAAAGAAAAAAGATGAAGAACCACAAATTGTCATAAATCTCAAGGGTTTAGCTCCTTTTCCGCTGTATTAAAAGAAAATTGATTATAATCACCACTAATTGATTAACTAATTGGTTAATTTTTAATTGATTCCTGTATTGTCTTTGATGATGAATAATTTTATGCAAAATGCCAACTTCATTTGAGAATGGGAAATGGGAGAACAAAATGAGTACAATATGTATCAATGGGTAAAACATATATATATATTTATACACACACACATAGCCACATCTCTGAATAAGAAGCTTTTCTTTCCCCTTTTTGATACCATAACCAAACATAAAATTAATGACCAATTATTAATCAACTAATTAGTTAATATTTTTATTACTTCATTAATTCATGTTTTGCTAAGTACAATAAATAATAGTGCAAAGTTTCAACTTGAACCTATATTGGGTGTGGTAGAAATACGAAGAAAAAAAATTGTACTAAACAGACAGAGTGAGTTGAGCTTTATAAATAGCGTTTGCTAATGACTTTGATAGTGTAAATTAATATTAGGAAACATCCGCTATTTACCCACTCAGATAGCAAAGAACAGCATAGGTTATGACATTGCCTATGTTTCCTTACCTGTTTAGAAGCAATTTATAGCTTATATGTTAAGCTGATGTCTTGATGGTCTAAAAAATCTCCTTAACCTGGAACCTACCAACCTTCTGCCTTAGAGGAAAAAGTGACTTAACTAAATGTGTCTGAACTAAAAAGAAATGGAGCATGCACAAAAACAATAGACTAGTTTTGCTATAGCTATAAAAAGTATAGGCTCATTTTGACAAATATGGTGAGGTTTTCACTGATGTCACTAGACGACAATGATCTATTCACAGTTTAGTCTAAACTATATTTGTGATGTATTCTCTGAAATTGATAGAGATCAGGTCTTGTGTTGTACTGTCATTCTGTCACAACTGTGTGTCAGAGTGACGAGAGTGGTCTGGTGAAAGTTGAAAAATGTTGCAAGTTGGACACTTTGAGCAGTTGAGAGATTGAAATAATTAGATCCTAATTGTTCTTAAAACAAAAAATGTTTATTATGTAAATATCTTCTAATTTTCTAATCAATAAAAAAAATGTTTGAAAGTGTTAACTGTAACCCTACTTTTGGCCTATTCCTTGTTCTGTATAGACTAGACCAGTGTCATCCAAAGGAGTCAAATAAAAAAACATAATAGAATGGAAATTTATTCTGAGAGCATTTTTTTTTTCAAGAAAAGTTAAGCTTTGCTTTAGTAGTATCTTATCCTATAAATGATGTTCTGAGATAACAAATTCAACATTATAATCATTTTCTTAAAACAATATCTAAATATATAAAGAGTATTCAGAGTTTTGCCAGATATTGTTTTTTAATCTTTGGCTTAAGGGGACGTGTTTTTTTTAATGAAATTACTTTTAACATTGAAAGAAGGCTTGCTTTCCTTTCCGTGTAACTTATGGTTAAACTGATTTAGATAAGTTAACATTTACCATGAAAAAAGTTTCTGAATCCTCAGATCATTCCTTAAATGTGCATAGTTAATATTATTCCTTAAGAATAAATGCTTTTAATTTAGTAAACTTAAATGTTTCTTCTCATAAATGTTATGCAGCAGTAGATATGCATACCTGTACTATAACTCTTTAAATTGGCAATGGCAATTTAATAAGCTTTGGCTACAATACTCTTGATAGTCTTATCTTACTCACCATGAATTTGCACATTTTGTATATTGGGATTATTATAAATTTTTTTTTCAAAATAGCCATAAACCCATTTATCACACCTCAGTGACCTGTTGTACTTTTTGATCTGTCTAATGAAATCAAGAAATTTTTTAAAAAAGAATTTGAGGGTATAGTTATGTTAGCTGATTTCCTAATTACCGCACAGAAACCTACTCCCAGATACCCCCTCTCTCCACTCTGTGCTTCATAGTATGCTTTGTTCATGCTTGATATTGCCTTTAGAAAGATATTTCAGCTTAATTAATTTAAAATGGCTTACTAACACATTAAAATCTAATAGGCTCAGACTATATTTTATCACAATGTCTACATATATACACACTTTTTTTTTTTAATGAATAGATTTATTCTAAGCATGTCTGTATTTTCTTTTGTAATAATATTTAGCCCTGGTGGACTTTGTAAAAAGAGATTTAATATGTGCATTGGGTAAATAGCATTGTACCTCTTAAAAAAACAAAAACAAATTTTTTTTTTACTGTTTCTTAACACTCACACTTGTAACATTGTGTACCTATTAACTCTAAGACTAGGTTAACATTAATTCTGAGATAAACTAACACTCTGCACTCATTTAATTTTTAAGAAAGAACTGTGACCACTTGATAAGTTACCCCTAAAAATATGTGGTAATTGGCTACAGAGATTTTTGTAGCAGTTCCAGTTATCGCTTGTGACTAGGAGAAAACTTAAATTAAGTTGTAAGGGCATGCTTGTACACTTACAGCTCCAATATTGTATAATCTATCCATTGCAGAAATGATTAATATTCCAACTTTCATTATCAGGCTCTCTATCAGGCAACTTGGGCTCCAAATAACAATTCTTTAATGTCAAATAAATTCACAGCCATTGCTGTACAAATGGCGACATGATTCACTTGATTTACCTTGGGTAGCTGTACTGCTGTATAAGCTCAGTACTGCTTTACCCAATTCTACTGGCCTCTATCTCGTACTAGATTCTACTATAGAATCTACTATACCAGACTTAGTCTCAATTATGAATCCTCTTGACACCTTCATTCTTTATAAAAGGTTCCCAAATGTCTTCTCACCAGCTCTACAGATGTGTCACCAGGTCCTTATAGATGATTGCCCTTATGAACATTAACTAGATTAACCCATGAATGATAATATTCCCAATAATCTTCTTTTTTGAATGAAGGCCTATAAATTATAAAGTGATACTAACATTTTAGACATTTTAGACACAATATCACTACACACTTTTAAACTTCTATTTAACAATGACTTTGTGTATGTCCTAAAAAAAATTCCTTAACATTTTGTTATTTCCATTTGAAGTTAAGCCTTGTTTTATTATTTTTCAAACTCATCTCAAGCTATTTAAATCCTTTCCCAGTATTTTTAAAAATAATTTATTTAAAAATTGTTGAATTCAGCACTGCATAAAGTTGCATGAAATTAATTACAAGTAATTAAACATTATTGTGATATGGTAAATGATTTATCTTGTTACATGGGATTTTATCTTTATATATATATATAGTTCACCTCTGGTTGTTATAAATTCTATGAACTGTGAAAACATGTTGATATTCTATGTAATGCAAAGCCTGTTTAAATCTGCATTACTCATCCTAATCTCATTATAAATCCATAATGCAAGGCACCCAGTCGTGCTTGGTGGACTTATGGAAGCCATGAATACGACTAAGTAAAGATTTCTATTCCTTTTACCAGAGTTTGAATCTTTAGTTGGTCAGTGAAAGTAACACCACTTATTATCTCTACCTGTTACATTTTGTTTACTTCTCAGTGTCCATCATAGTTATAATTGGTCTGACGATACCGGTGGCGGGGCGGGGAAGCGCTCCAAGATGTTTCACTCTACACCTACTCCAGCACCCCCAAACAACTCTCTGAGCACATGGGACATAGATGGAGGTTTGGCTGCAGACTTTGATGGTTCTCTGTCTGGTCTAGGTACCGAGTTAGGAACAGCAAGCTACAATATGAGGTAAAGAGTTTTATTTTGAATTCAAGTAGTTCACATAAGAGTAGAGGAAGAAAAAGTACATTTACTGTTGAAAATCTATCCAACAAGTTTAGTTAACAACAAAATCTTTGGAAAACCTGCCAGCAGTA
The DNA here is from genome assembly GCF_947242115.1 of Biomphalaria glabrata. NCBI lineage: Eukaryota > Metazoa > Mollusca > Gastropoda > Planorbidae > Biomphalaria > Biomphalaria glabrata. The sequence continues at coordinate 9,550,174 of NC_074721.1, forward strand.
CAAGGTTCTTTTATTTATAATATACGGTAGATAAAAATATATAATTGAAAATCACATTTCACCATTAGAGATGCTACAAGACTGCCTAACCTAAGCTATTCACACATTACAAATAAAGTCAAAGTGTCGCTGTTAACTTTTGCTTAATTACTGATTGGTTACACTGTAGTGTTAACACAAAGAACTACAATATACCATGTGTGTTTATCTATTGGCTTTTAAGTAATAAGATTTAGTTCATCTTGATCCTTGGGTAATAATTATGGTACTTTAAAAACTGCTTAACTACTGTTGATTCTGATGTGTCATTTATTTTTATTATTATAATTTCAGTGAAGCTTTACTTGCTTTGCCAGTATTTAAACAAGAAAATTTGGAAAATGGGTGTGTATTGAGTTGTGCTTTTAAAAAAACATCAAAACTTTTAATTTACTTAACTCTTTCTCTCTGGAATTATTTTTCCACATTTTGAAGGAATTCTTCATTTTGCTCATTACTAATGCACCACCCTGTTATGATTGGGCTTCACTAGCTTTGTTGTTTGTTATCAGAAAATGTTGTATTTGGTATAGAATTAAACGGAAATGCATGCTCTTTTTATATAATTCAAAGTCAAGTTTAAAAAATTAAACATTTATTTAATTTAATGAGGTAAAAATCAAGGATGGTATCGTCGATTAAGAGAGAAAGAGTTAAAAAGCCAATTACATTCTTTCTAATTTTTTTTTTTTTTGAATTAAGAAGAAAATATATTTAGAATCAGTTAATACTATTTTTATACAGTGGTGGTGCAAAAGTAGGAATATGTTAAGAAAATAGAAAACATATAATCCCATTCATTTAACAAAGCTAACGCTCTTTTCGTTTTTAATTGATATGAATGTATCGGCTTCAGGTAAACCCATTTTCGCAAAACTAATTTTATTTTCGTAGCGAAAGAGAAATAACGTGAAAGGATCATTAGCTACGTTTAACATACATCTAAATCCAATCCACTACATTAGTAAACACAAACTTAGACCCGCAGGCCGCGGGTAATGCCAGGCTAGTATACATATATATATATATTGTACCAATGGAATTAAAAAAACTATTACAAGTATGTACTTGCTCAATTAAGTGTAATTAATACTTTGATTAAAAGGAAATATTTTATGCGACATTAGTGTGTTTGCATTATAAGTGCAGTAAATATGTATTTTTTTTGTATCACTGTATACCTACTTTTTCAATGGTATTGTAAACTAAAAAAAAAACAAAACAAGAAAAACAAAAAAAACTTTAAAAAAAAAAAAAAGCTTATACGAAGTGTAACTGTATCATTTAGAGAAAGAGATAGCTGGGTGGATTTTACTGTAATTGGTTTTTGAAAAAAAAAGGGGGACAACCTGAATTCGACCTCGTGGCTCATGCCGACGTGTGCTAACCATTCTGCAAGTGAGGTACTTATGACTAGAGAAGATTGTATAGTAACAGTTATATGTTTGTTTCAATTTAGAGTGGCAACCTATAAAGGGGACTATTTCAGCTTAAAACAACCACTTCAAGTATAATTTCTTTTCCTTGTTCGAGATACCAAACAAAATATTTTATTACCAGTAGTTCAATTAACATATTTTTTTTTTAATGGATTCTTATGTTAGGTAAAAGAAATAATTGTGCAAAATTTCAGCTTCATCCAAGATTGGATGTTGGAAATAATGTGTACAAACATTTTACCAGACAGCAGAGTGAGTTAATATAAGCTTTGTAAAAATATACAATTATACACACTAAACTTTCTTATAAAGCATGGGATCTCAATTTAACTGGACTGGTGATTTTACCTTCTTGCTCTATTAGTTGATATCCTGTTCATCATAAACTTTTTCAATGATAAAATTTGATTTAATTCTCTTTTTATATTATTTTCTGTGATGGCTTAGTTTCCAGTACATTTTAGGAGCTGCTACATCTCCAGCTGTGAAGATAAATGAAGAAACGTTAACATATCTCAATCAAGGTAAAGCTCACTATGCAAGACAAACTAAATCAAAATGTTGTTTTTGGGGATGCTTTTCATTGCCTCCACAATTATATGACATGCAGATTTGCGCAAAGTATGTACAACACGCTACTAGGATACACTGAAGCTAATCAGTGCTGAATAATTTTATTTTGAGTTAAATGCAAGTTACTAGCGAATAAATGTAATCCTATATTGTAGAAGCACATTAAATAATCCACATGGAAAAATAACTGATGACTAGCGACTGACTAACCCTGATAGTTAGATTCTCATTTATAGTAGCGTTTAATTTCAATTTTTCTGGATCCTTGAGGTCATCTGTTGCACATTCTTATTGCTTGTAACTTGACCCCCACCTCATGGTTATGCAAATCAATGCTCATCTTGCCAAATTTGTATAACTTTCTTCCCTACGCTCAATGTGACCTAATAATACTGGCCACTACTGGTCAGCTGTTGCGTGATGTCAAGTGTGATACATACATGTGACAATGGCCATAGTTTAACACTAAACATTTAATGAGAGTTGGTCTAAATTTTTGAAAACAAGCAATGATGAATCATACATTAAAAAAAAAATTTTATAATTATATAATTTTGATAATCTACTTGTAATAAGTATTTTTTATTTGTTAATTTCGCTTATAAATAATTTAAAAGTAAGATATTCAAAAGTGGTGAAAAACATTTTTTTAGTATTATTATTATTACTGTTTATATTTTTATACTTTTATCTTTTGTAATCCCTAGGTCAGTCATATGAAATAAAACTTAAGAAGCTTGGTGACCTTTCAGAATTGCAAGGAAAATACCTGAGAGTAAGTATACTTAAATTCAAGTTACCTTACATAGAATATTAAAGAATGGTGCAGTATGTTAATAGTTTGTCACATATGATGTTTGTGAAGCAATGTTTAACCCGTGGGTCATATGAAGTTTCTTTTTTTGCCACTGCTTTATTTGGATTTCGAAGAAATGTGCCCTAGTTCAAAAGACATACTTTTTAGAATATAGTTGCTGCCACATATTTTCCTGTGAGCCAATAAAAGTAAAGTGATGTCTGAGCTTGTTTCTGAAATGCTTTAAATGAGTGCCTCATTTAGTTAAGTTGCCTTTGATGCATGGTCATCCCCATTAAGGCTGACAGGGTATTTCATTAACTTTGTCTACGTTTATTACAAGACTAGTTTTCAAGATTATGCATTGAATCACATTTGGTGGCATTAGATGTAAAAGTATTTCTTCCATTTAATAAAGGCATCTAAACAAACTGAAGCATCTAAATAAACTGTCCATTCTTTTATGTTGTCTTCACTTTCTCTGTCTGCCTCTTCTTCTTCCCTGGCACTATTCCCTATAGCAGGGGTTCTCAACCTGTGGGTCGTGACCCCCTTGGGGGTCGATTGACGATTTGCCAGGGGTCGCCTAAGACCATCAAAAATAAGGATGGTTATTGTCTATTCTTCTATTGCTGTTTGGGGGGGGGGGGTCGCGGCAGAGTAGTATATTGTAAAAAGGGTCGCCGAGCTTAAAAGGTTGAGAACTGCTGCCCTAAAGGAAGGTCTTAGTGGGTCCTGAGGATCTTGTGATATGGTCATAGAGTTTAAGCATACTTTTTTCGACAGTAGTTAGCAGCAGGGGTGCTACTTTTCCGGAATAACCCGGAAATCCGGGTTTTGAGGGGTCCGATTTTCCCCCCCCCCTCCGGGTTTGCCTTCTACAATTTTGTTATAATCCAGGTTTTTAGTTGATTTAGATTTTTTCGAAATTTCTGGTCATTCTCCCCCGTTAATTTTAGTTAGTTAGTTCCGATCGCGCGAGCCGCCATTTTTAAACAAAATCGACCCGTCTCATATCTCACGATTCGCGAGACTTTCACTTTGCATGCACACTAAGCTTTATTTACCGGCACAGTGTTTTTTTTTTTAAGTGACAAAAAAGTGTAAACATTCTAGATCTAGATCTATAGAGAATTTCTAGATCTACGGAACGCGCCTCGAATCGGCTCGATTTAGAGTCTAGATCTATTTCTATGATCAATCTAGATCTGATCTAGACTGTAAATTCTTGTATTTAGTATAGATATAGTCTAGAATAGTCTAGATCTACTCGCGTACCTAGCGGCTAGTCCTAGATTTAGAAATAGAAAGAAAAAAAATTCACAAGTGAGAAATTATATTTTTTGTTTCTTTCCGTGTTTTATATTTTAATATTTGTATAGGTTCCATATATACGTAGAACCTTAGCCTATGTCTAGACTAGTCTAGAGCTATATTGGTCTAGAGTATTATAGAAGTAGGATCTAGATTTAGGATATTTACATCGTTTTTAGATCAGAACTAGAATCAATGATTGAAGAATTAAATTAGATCTAGACTAGTTACTAGTAATTTTGCGTTCGCCTGAAGACTTAGAGGCTAGGAAAAAATAGATCGATTGGTCAATAGATTTAGACAAATAAATTACAATTATGTATAAGCAGTCCAGCACATTCTAAATTCTAGCCATCTAGGTCTACATTTAAATATTAGTATTAGAAACTAAATCTAAATGTTCATTTTGGAGTAGATCTGGACTAAATCTCAAAATCAATTTTATCTTGTTGCAATAGATTTACAGGTCCATGCATGTACATTGATGGAATCAGTTTGATCAATGTTGATTAAAGTAGGCTGCTTCAAAGGAATAATGAGGGAAAAAATGTTAAGAAACATCATTTAAAATAACTGTGTATTTGGGGGGGGGGGGTACAAACATTGTTAATATAAAATTGTACTAAATCCTCTTAACTTGTATTACAAGCTTTATCAATAAATACACACAAACTCTATTTATTATAATGATAGGTTTACTAATTACATATTTAAAACATGGGGGGCATATTATGATATAGATCTAGGACCTAGATTCTAGGTAGTAATTTAATACTGTTCTTCTTTCGTAAAATTTTGGTGCTTAAATTGTATATGCGGTACGTTTCAGGGTTGGTAAAGTTTGGGGCTTATGATTTCAGGGTTTGTAAAATTTGGAAATTCGGGTTTCAGGGTTTACTTGGTCTCATGGGTGGCACCCCTGGTTAGCAGGTTAAAGTGGCGTCCAATTGCTGTATTAATCTTGTTTCTAATCTCTTTATTTGTGATGTGGTCTTTTTAGGTAATAACTAGGATCTTTCTGTAGCATCTCAATTCCATTGCTAGGATCCTCCTCTCTAGATCTAATTTTAAAAATTTTACATTAACGAAGTGGACATTGAATCAGTGTTTAGAATTCATTTTATTTTTATACCTTTTGAATTAAACTTTTAACTCTTTGACTCCCGAATTATTTTCACGTTTGGACGGAATGAATTTTTCCGCCATTTTCTTCATTTACTTCACTTCGATTTAACTTGTATAACTTATTTATTTATTATTGGAAAATAATAAGTTTGATATAGAATTAAAGAGAAATGCATGCTCTTTCTATTTAAATTTTCTAGCTTGCAAATCATGTTGTTGTAATTTTGGGTTTTGAATATAAAAAGCCCTAGGTCTAGATCAGTGGTTCCCAAACATTTTTGTCTTGTAGACTCTTACCATGTTTTACAGGTTCGGTAGACCCCCTGTAAATTTCAAATGTGTTTTTCTCACTGGTTTCTAGGCCATATATATTCATTAATGAAATTCAAATTAAAATTAAACAAATAAATGTATATGCATTAGGCCTACATATACATGAAATGACTACAACAATAGACACCTTTGGTGGTCAGCTTTGATAATAAAACTTCAACACTGGGTTTCAATTTAGTTAGGTTTAGTATTGTAACTTCTCTATTAGATAATGTTTGACTGTTCCAAATTTGGAAAATGTATCCTGCCCATTAAAACTTGTGCTAAAATGTCCCAATCCTGCACAGATTGGAATATTGCTGCCTTGTGTTTCCACCACTGCATAATACACGGCTTGAAAACTCTTTCTGTTGTGTTGGATTTTCTGTTGCCTTCCATTTTGACGCCGCAATATCCCTTACTGTTTGAATTTAGTGGTGTGGTAAACTTTTTTCTCTTTTCTCTCTCCCTTTGTCCATGATTCTGATGGCATAAGTGTCCAAGAGACAAAAGTGCTAAGATTAATACCTTATTTCTAACAAAATCATATTAGTAGTACAAAATGAAAATTTATGTTCATTTTATTGTTCAACAGAGTTTGGTTAAAGTATTATTTCATGACAGACGGCTGCAGTTTATGGAGAAAGAACAAATTGATTCCTGGAAACAGATGCGGCCACGGGAAAGAATCCTGGATATTGGTTTGTTGCGTTCTCATGTGACACAACATGTCAAGTGGCAGAGGGTTTTATTCCTTGTTCTTAAGTAAAGCTAGATTGTGAGTGTTTCTTCTCTCTAGACAAAGGGGAATGCACTCAGTTCTTTCCCCTTTTATTACATTCACATTTTTGTCCTAGAAATAACTTAAATTTTTTAAAGACAAATTTGCTTTCAAGGTAGTTAATTCTCTGTTTTAAATTCCATTATCACCAGTTTCTTTCTCCATCCAAAAAAAAATAAAGCAAAACAAAATCTATTTTATCAGTGGTCTTTTAATAGGTTTTTCTTCTTTTCAATTTCCTTTTCTTGTAACCCTTAATGAAAGGAATCTGCACATTTTTCTGGAGCTTTTGTCTATGACAGGTTGATTGGTGGACAATACCCAAAGCCATTATAATAGAGCAGATAGTTTTTTTTTTTAAATGTATGTTTCAGTGATGGGAATTATCCGACAATTGTCGGAATTCCGGTAATTTCTTCTGGTCCGATTTTCTAGCAAAAAAATCCGAAGTTTTCCAGACATTTTTTTTTTTTAAATCCGATTTTTTTTTTTTCAATTTTTTTTTATGAAAAAAAAATCCGATTTTATTATTTTTCCATTTTCGGAAGAATGCGAAATAAGATTTTTGATTTGTTTTGAACATGCGCACATCCGGTCTTTTGACACAGTTAAAGTTCTATTTTTTTTTTTTAAATCTTGTGCTACCGTATTGTCTTATAAGTCTAGATCTCGGTCCAGATTAGAGTGGTTTGAATCAGTCTAGATAGATATCTAGATTCTTTAATTTGAATACTTTTGATCTAGATCTAGACTTCAATGGCTGCTTGCCAGCTTTTGAAAAGTATTCGACTTAAACTTAACTTAGACTTAAGAGTATCAATCATGAATGATGCCCGGTCGCTATGTTACGACGTATGTAGCGCTAATCGCCGCTATTACTACAATTCAAGATCTATTATTTTTTTACTGTTGTTACGATGACCCCTAGATTTTTCTAATTTGAACCCTGCCTGCCGACTTCCTTGAGTTCAAATGGGATTAGATTTAGACATCTAGATCTATTATAATAATAATAAGATCTAGATCTACTCATCTAATAGAGTGATACTGTGATAGACCTACTGTGTACCTACCGTGTACCGACCATCTGGATTTATATATAGAATATACTTTTTTTATATAGTAGTAAGTAGGCCAAAATTTCCTAAAATTTTTGCAAAGTCAGTTCCCATCACTGATGTTTACTGTGGATAAATCTTTGTGTGTAATTGTTATATATCTGATTTTAGAATGTTTGTTGCCTTTGTTGCGAGCCTCGATGACTCAAACCTCTGCTTACTTCAATATTTACCATTTTATTAAAGGGAGCAAGTTTAAAGCAGTTTGTTTTTCTACTTTCTTTCAGTGTGCAAAACTTTAAAAAAAAAATTGCTAGAATTTCATGAATTTAGAAGTTATATATCATTATCTAGCTTGTGTGTTTCATTTCCTTAAAATTAAAATAATTCTTTTAAATCAGCATATTTTTTCAATGCACAATTTTTACTTTAAAGATATTAAGGATTCCTGCACTTTCTTTTTTGGGTCATCATATCTCTTGGTCTGAGCTGGATTGTCTGCTTTTAACTGAAGCATATTGTTTGCATTTCATGCTGAGATTTTTTACAATGACTTAGTTCTAAAGCTGAGAAGGCATTAAATGTGTGCCAAGAATTGTACCACCCTTTAATTTAGCAAATCAGTAGGTATTTATGTCAAATAATGAAATCTCACAGCATGTTTTCTATTTTCTTAGTACTTCAAACATGAAGGGAAAAAAACTTGAAAGCACTTTCTTTTGTGTTGGCTTTTCTGTTGCCTTCCATTTTGACCACAAATATCCCTTATAGTTAAAATTTTGTGGTGGTGGAATTTTTTTGCCCCACCTTTCTTGTCAAACTGTTTGATAAATTTTTGTCTTAAAAGAGTGTATCCTGTTCAAAGATTTTTTTCTTCTTGGTTTAAAAACTAGTCCTAAACCAATTGAGTAGAGGCAGGGCTTAAAACGTATTTATGTAGTCTGATGTTATATTTTTTTTCCTTGTTTGTGTCCTGTGAATGTCTTGCCTTTTTGTATACTGTATTAGCTAAAATCATTGTTTCTTTGTTCAAAGTTAGACACAGCCACGTCTAAGTTATACTGAACATGTTCACCTTTAGCATTCGCATATTATGAATAACTAAAAATAAAATTATGAACAATTAAAAATAAACATAGGGTCTGAATTAAAAGATTAGCTAATATTTTAATTTTATGAACCCTTGACCACTCATCTTTTGTGCTAAATATTAGAAGCTAAAAGATTCATTTATGTTTTTGAATTATAGTTGCATCTGAACCCATGCAGCTATATTTAATGCTGGTTATATATCAAAGTGAACCTGTGAGACTCAGTATAACAGAGCTTGACTGTAGTTGGCTTCTATTAAAAACTTAAAAAATGTAAGCATCATATGTATTATTCTTGTCCGCCCTATATTTCAGATATCCCATTATCTTATGGTCTCATTAATGTCAATTTGGACACTGTACGGTTAAACCAGCTTGAGTTTATCTGGGATCCTACCAAGGAGACAGGCCTCTATGTACGTGTGCACTGTATATCTACAGAGTTCACAGCTAAAAAACATGGAGGGGAGAAAGGAGTGCCTTTTAGAATACAGGTAAATAAACATTGCTGGAGTGAGATTAGTTATGTAAGTCAGTGTTTCCCAAACTTTTTCCTTTACGGAACATTTCTCACATTCTGAGTAGTTAGCGGAGCACTGCTTATTTTATAATCCAAAATTCACGGGTGACCTACTAGTCATTAATTCCAGTAGTTGATTGAACACCAGTTGAGGCCTCTACTGTTCTGTGGAACACCGTTTGGGAAACACTGATGTAAGTAATAGTTCAAATAAAACATACAAAATTAAAAGAAAGAATATTCTGTTAAAAAATTACAATTTGTCAAGTAGACATTTTGTTACCCTGAAAATAAAGCTGACCTAGATTATATTAACAAGCAGCACTGATTCATTGCTTCTACTCATCATTTGGAATATCAAAAACAACTCCTTTACACATTGTTTTATCGGGGCTGACAAACTAGCCCTAAAACACCACCTACCCAATAACAGAGAAAAAATTACCAGGTTTTTAAACATTACACCCGGACTAAACTACAAACAACCAACCATCAAGACACATTTACTAAATAAAACCTTAACAAAAGAATCAAATCCACTGGATCTCAAAGTAGGCGCGCTTGAAACAATCCAAAGCTATCAAAAAACAGCTATCCATGTTTATACAGACGGATCGGCTTTCAAAGCTACCATCAATGCTGGTCTTGATGCCTTCCTGGTCTTCCCTAAAAATAAACACTTTGAGATAAGCGCACCCTGTGGCGATTACTGCTCAAACTTCCAAGCCGAAATTGAGGCAATTACCATAGCACTTCAGACAGTGGAAAACAAATTATATGAAGGAGTGCAACCACCATCAGATATTGTTGTCTTTACAGACTCCCAATCTATTCTGCAAGCACTTAACAGCAGCACCTCAAACAGCCCAAGAGAGTTGACAACACTCATTGTGATAATCCACCAGATGATATCAAAATTAAATATCAATATCACACTACAGTGGATCCCTGGACACATTGGCATCATGGGAAATGAAAAGGCAGATAAGCTATCAAAGGCAGGTTCATCTATGGAACAACCAGAAAGACCTGTTAACTACCTCACCCAAAGGTCAATGTTAGTCAACAATCACAAAGAGGAGTGGCTCAACCAATGGGCATCAGGAAACACAGGCAGAGCCATGTATAGAAAAATGACTACGCCTAACAAACTGGACTACAATCTTCCAACTAAGAACAGAACACACACCACTATTAAATTACCACCTGAACAAAATAAACTCCACACAACTACCCCTTTGCAGACACTGCGGCCACCCCTTTGAAACCGTAAACCATATCCTCTTTGAATGCCCCTCCCTAATCCACCTTAGGCAGACCCTACTTCCACTACAGCCCAACATAACCAAAACCCTGTACGGCAGTGCTGAACAACTGAAGAAAACAGCACACTTTTTTTTCCTTGGCACAGTCTGCAAAAGAGCTCACAGCTCAGCAGCAATAAAGCTGGCTAGAAGAAGAAGAAGAAGAATCGGGGCTGTAGTGGCTAAGTGGTTAAATGCTTTGCTTTCAAACTGAGGGTCTTCGAGTTTGAATCTTGGTGAAAACTGGGATTTTGAATTTAAGTATTTTTAGGACTCCCTACCCCACTCTTATAGGTACCTGACATTTATTAGAAGTTGTAAAGTTGGTCATTGTGATGGCCACTTGACGCCTTTGTTAACCATGAGTCACAGATGAGATTTACATCATCTGCCTCAAGATCATATGGTCTGAAAGGGGTAATTTTACTTGACTTTTTACTGTAGTGAAAAACTAAGGCATTTAAATTAAATGTTTGTTATTTCTACTGGTCATCAAACACACAGACATGCCTACAGTCCCGCATTATGCGGAACCGTCCCGCAAAAGCATCAAAAAAGCTCACATGTTCCGCCGTTCCGCATTCACGATTTTTTGTTCCGCCAAGTCTGAATTCCGACACAAAAAAAAATCGCCGATTTTTCATTATTTATTAATAATGCGAAATGAAAATACTGAATGCAAAATAAAATATATCTAGGTCTGTGTTTATTGTTTACATTTCATCTCCTCCCGGACCCGGTGTGTCCTAAATGTACGAAGATATGGTTGAACTAGATTAACTAGATCTAGACCTAGATCTAGTACTCTAGGTCCAGATACTAGATTTATTCTTAGAATCTAGTAAGTGCTAATAAGCCTAATTTTCCATTCAAATCCCTTTCTTTTCCCGACAAAGGCGCTATTCTAACACTAACGTGACTAACATCATAAACTATGATAAACATGACTAATTCAACTGGTTTCTAAGTCTAAGTTCTTAACTTCTTAGCCTTATTAAGTTTAGGTTTCTAAGTAATCTAAGAAAAGGATTTTTTTTCAAATAGGTTATTAGAGATCTAGATCTAGAACTAAATGTAATTAATTAACTTAGACACAGTAAGGCTAAGGCCTAGCTAGATCTAATAAATAAGGCTATAGTAATAGTGTCAATTATAGTCTCTACTTATTACATAGTCTAAATTAGTATATAATCTAGAGAGTCTAGATCTAGCACTAGATTACTAGAAACTAGATTTAACTATTTTAACTAGAGTCTAGATGATAATAAATCTAGATCTATCTTACTTAGTATCTAGAGCAGTGTTTCTCAAACTGTGTGCCGCGGCACATTAGTGTGCCGCCGAAGATTTGCAGGTGTGCCGCGGGAGTTTTTAGAACGCCACACGTGCAGCGTTACACAGGTCTGCCTAATATTAAATTTTTATTTTACGTTGCGATGACATCTCCACTTGCAATGACCAGTAGTAGTAGTGGATCTTTCCATTATGACGGAAAGGGGTGTTAGCTATTCAGGTTATGGAATTGTCCACTATAGGCCTACATATATTATTATAATGAATGAAATGTTGGCCGCCTTAGCAGACGAATTGGTAACGATAATAATAAGCGATGTGTTTCGTGTAAATTGTTTAGGTGTATGCTAATAATAACAAATTATCAATAAGCATTATTCATTGTTATCCATGGAGAAATACGTTAGCAAGAATGAAACTGCGAAAGCGTTAAATGAAAAGCAAGGAACCAAATGAAGGTACAAAGAAGATTACACCAGATATGGTTTCATATCTTCTGAACCATTGCCATTCTGTCTGATCTGCAAGGCAACTCTGTCGAATGAGGCGCTTGTTTCAAGCAAATTGAAGAAACACTTGGAAACTAAATATCCAGCTGTAAAAGCGCAACCGAAGAAATACTTTTGAAAACATCATGGCTCAACAAAATAAACAAGCTAAGACACTTACGAACTACCTAAAGCTGCCAGAAAAGGGATTGATTGCAAGTTATAAGGTTGCTCAGTTATTAGTCAAACACAAGAAAGCACACACAGAGGCTGAATCAGTCATTGCACCAGCTTTAGCAATAGTTGTTGAAACTATCCTTGGACCCGATGCCGCCGAAAAAGTTAAAAAAGTTCCTTTGTCAAATGATACTATCTCGCGCAGAATTGAAGACTTATCGTCAGGTTTACAAGATCAAATCTGCGAACACTTCGACGGGACTGACGATGACGTGTCTCTGCTGTGGACTCTTCAAGTTGATGAATCCACAGACATTAGTGGCAAAGCCCAGGTGCTAGCCTATATTCGATTCATAAAGGATGAAAAATGTGTCAACGAATTCTTATTTTGAAAAGACTTACCAACTACGACCAAAGGCGAAAATATTTTCAAAGTGGTGAACGAAAATGTTTTGCTATTCAAACTACAGTGGGAAAACTGTCTGCGTTTGCACCGATGGCTGTCCTTCCATGCAGGAAAATAGAAAGGGATTCTTCACTCTTGTGCGTCAAGAAAATCCAAATGTATAAGTTGTTCACTGCATGATCCACAGAGAAGCTCTTGCCTTCAAATCTTTACCGAAAGATTTGATGTCTGCTCTGGATCAAGTGATTCAAGTTGTAAACTTCATCAAATCTCGACCGCTTGCATCCCGACTTTTCTCTCTGCTCTGTGAAGCAATGGATTCAGACTAGAAATGTCTTTTGTATCACACCAACGTTCGTTGGCTCTCCAGGGGAAAAGTGTTAAAGCGCGCCGTCCAACTCAAGGCTGAGCTGATTTCATTCTTGGAGGCTGAAAAAAAAAGACTTTGGATTTTCTATTCATGACGAGATCTGGTGGTTAATGTGACGTTTCTCTCTGATTTATTTGACAAATTAAATTCAAGGACCGTCGGAAACCATCATCACTGCATCCTCAAACTGAATCATTTGGTGAAAAATTGTCTTTGTGGCAAAGTAAGATCTCGAAAGGAGTCTTCGACTGCTTTTCTACTTAAAATGAATGTGCTTCAACTAAAGAAATCACCCCCGAAATTTTGGACACTTTGACACAATTGCAGTCAGCATTGTGGCATTAATTTTCAACAGTTGGAAGTAATGAATATGGATGGGTCAGTTATCCATTTGGAAACAATGAAGCTACAAATTTGACAACTGAAGAAGCAGAGAAGCTCATTGATTTAAAGAAACGATGCCGTTCTTAAGTTTTGCCGAGAAAAGTGGATGTGTTTTATATTTCAATCAACAAGTTATATCCTGCAATCAGTTTAAAAGCAATCAAAATAATTCTTCCATTTGCATCTTCATGGTTTTGTGAGTTTGGATTTTGAGCACTGACTGAAATCAAGTCTAAGAAAAGAGAGAGACTTCTTACAATGGACGATGAAATGTGAGTTTGTTTGTCGACTCTGGAGCCTCGATTAGATCACATTTGCTCTCAAAAACAGGCACACCCTTAACATTAAATATATTACTTAAAAACAGGTATTTTTTTTTCTTTTTATTATAAAACAACTGTTGCTCTTCGTGGTGTGCCGCGAAACTTTTTTTTTTTTTACTGTGCCGCCAGACAAAAAAGTTTGAGAAACACTGATCTAGAGAAATAGAATTAGAAGGTGATAGATCTCTAGATTTCTATGTATCATTATCATATGTAATAAATTTAGTTCTCAATAAGTCCATAGATCTAGACATAAATATTTAGATTAGATCTATAATTAATATAATTATTATAATCTGTGTTCTTAGACTTAAAGGACTTATTACATGTAGGTCTAGTCCTAGACTAGTACTACTAGTAGACAGACTCTTAAATTATTTTAGATCTAGCACTAGAGACAACTTCTAGAGTGACTAGAGTAGAGCCCTAGAAAAGGATAGATAATCAAGTAGATCTAGAATAATCACATAGGAGTTAGAACTATTGATTTCAAACAAAGGACATAATTATGAATTAAAGGTTTTCTTACTTTTAATTATATTATACTATTTACATCTAATTTATAAGAAGCAAACTAGTATTGTTATTAAAGTAATATCATTGAAGTTTAATTTATATTGCAAACAATATGGCTGACAAACATAAACGCGTTTATGTTCCACATTGGGGCCCAAAATTCCACATTTTCAACCTGAGTGTTCCACATTCTGGGTCTTGGGGGTAGGCATGTCTGAACACATTTAAATTAGATACTCATGTTATTGACTCAAATAAACAACAAAAAAAACTCTTTTGAAACTTCATTGAGAGAGTTTTAGTAAATAATTATAATGTTGCAATGCAGTTGTTACTAGTGGAACTTTCATTTCTAGGTTGAGACATACACAAATACAGATGAAGCTAAATTACTGCATGCTGCCTCTTGTCAAATTAAAGTCTTTAAGGTAAAATTTTCTTGACATTTAGAAAGACTTGTTCATTAAATAGTGTTGTTGTTGCTAAACAGTAAATGTCATGCTGTTAATTGTAAAATCTCACAGAAGCTAGTTCATTTTGTTTTAATCTCTGTACTAAATTTCTTTTTCATTAATTTATTTTGTTTGCTACTATACTCTGTTAATTGATTAAGTGTTAACTATCACCTAAAATTATTAAAGGTTATTGTGTTGTTGTTTTTTTGTATTTTATTTGCACTTGAAACTATCAACTCTTTTCTCTCACGAATGATGCTCTCATAGTCTATTTTAAATAGCCATATTTTGAATTTCTGATGGGGTGACATTGAATAATAATTTCCATGGTTATTTGGTTTTAAAGGTTTTAATTATGAAGTTTTGTGTAAATATGGATGAACATTGTAAATAATAATTTTATTCAATATATTTTTTTGATCTGCTCATTAGATCCAAAGTGGGTGTGTTTTCCTTTTTTTCATTGCATAATCCAGAATTAAAATCCCTTTTTGTCCTATTAACATTAATTTGTTATTTATAAAAAAAAAGGGCATGCACTTAATTTATACTAAACATAACATTTTCTGATAACAAAAAGTTATTGTTGATTGGGACAAGTAAACAATTCTTTTAGAACAAGAAAAATAATTCTGGAGAGGAATAGTTAAAATATTGGTTATCTATTTTGAATGTGTATCATTTTTCTTCAGCCCAAAGGTGCTGATAGAAAACATAAAACAGACAGGGAAAAAATGGAAAAAAGATCTGATTTAGAAAAGGTAAAATCTGTTTTCATCAGAATTTTTTTTTTTTTTTTTGTGATAAAACATCAAGTTTTAATTCTAGCAATGACATACAAAAATGAATTTTTATTAATTGATTTAATAGCTAAAGGGAAGAGTTATAATTTTGTCTTTGGTGATTATTATCTTATTATTATTATTTATAAGTTAAATTTATTAAATTTTTATTTACTTCCAGGAAAAATATCAACCTTCTTATGAATGTACAGTCTTAACAGAGGTATGTTTGTATATTACTGGAACTTTGAAGTTATCCTCCCAGACCTTGTGATCTATGGGGCAGATAATGTAAAGGTCTAAAGTTTCTGTGGCCCACAGTTAATGATGGAACAATGATCAACCACTTTTACTTTTTCCCAACTATTGTTAGAGCTGAGTGTACTCCGAGGCGCCCTAAAGATTCCAAAATTAAAAATGTTTTCATCAGGATTTGAACCACGGACCCATCAGTTCAAAAGCCACACGCTATACATCATGTTATTCCCCTTTCACTGGTATAATGATATCAATGTTATAATTTAGCTTTGGAAAATTAATGAATCATTAATAAATATATATTTTTTTTTCTTTTTCAATAACTCAACACATAGGATACCTGTTTTATTTTATTTTTTTCCTTAACTACTGCAAACTCCCATTAATTTATTTATCCATATACAAAAATGTCTATGTTATGTGATGACAAAATGTGTACTTTTAGAATTAAGTTCCATTTTTTTTTAATTTTTATTTTGGCATTTAATTTAACTGGGAAAACTAAACATGAAAAGTTGCACATATGACTTTGGTATTCATTTTTTCTTTGGTAAAACTAAAATGTTCTCTGGTATTTATTTTTTCTTTGGTAAAACTAAAATGTTCTCTGGTATTTATTTTTTGTTTGGTAAAACTAAAATGTTCTCTTGTATTCATTTTTTTCTTTGGTAATACTGAAATGTTCTCTGGTATTTATTTTTTCTTTGGTAAAACTAAAATGTTCTCTGGTATTTA
This sequence comes from Biomphalaria glabrata, assembly GCF_947242115.1. NCBI lineage: Eukaryota > Metazoa > Mollusca > Gastropoda > Planorbidae > Biomphalaria > Biomphalaria glabrata. The sequence continues at coordinate 9,566,713 of NC_074721.1, forward strand.
TTTTTTTCATTGGTAAAACTGAAATGTTCTCTTGTATTCATTTTTTTCTTTGGTAAAACTTAAATGTTCTCTGGTATTTTAATTTTTTCTTTGGTAAAACTAAAATGTTCTCTGGTATTTATTTTTTTCATTGGTAAAACTGAAATGTTCTCTTGTATTCATTTTTTTCTTTGGTAAAACTTAAATGTTCTCTGGTATTTTAATTTTTTTCTTTGGTAAAACTAAAATGTTCTCTGGTATTTATTTTTTCTTTGGTAAAACTAAAATGTTCTCTGGTATTTATTTTTTATTTGGTAAAACTAAAATGTTCTCTGGTATTTATTTTTTCTTTGGTTAAACTAAAATGTTCTCTTGTATTCATTTTTTCTTAGGTAAAACTAAAATGTTCTCTTGTATTCATTTTTTCTTAGGTAAAACTAAAATGTACTCTTTTTACCAATTTAATCATTACATTTTTTTAAATGTTTGTCTATAGGTTCCAAAAGATCAAATAATACAATCCAAGTCAGGTTTCAGTAATACTCAGTCACTCACCAGCAGTTTTGCTGAGCTCAAGTAAGTTATCTTTTTATATGTATTTTATAAAGAAATTTTCTTAAGATGTTTTTGAGGCTAGAAGTAAACTCATCTTTATAACATTTTTATAAATATTAGCTTATGCTTCAAACATTATCTTTTTTAAAGACACTTTCTTTATTTAGGATATTCTACAAGGCAAATGAATTATAACATTGACTTCTTTTTGTGATGCTTGTTGTTATGTGTTGTTGCTTACTGCTTTAATTTTTATGTCCAGTTGTACAGCCTCCCCTAACCCCTCCCTCAGTCCACCACAGAGCAGCACCATTCACACCCCCTTGCCCTTCACACACAGCCAGCCTGTTGAACCACTGGATGTGCTAGCAGGGGTGAGTACACATGATGTTACACTGTCTGATCAAAAACTCTCAGCAATGATTTTGTTGTTAATTAGTAAAACAAATTGACTTGACTTTTTCTCTCTAGAAAATTTCCACATTCTGGCATAATAATTTTTTTCTTTTTTTACATCTGTAGTGCATAACCATGTTTATGATTAAACTTCAGAAACTTTTTTTTATTGATTATGTTAGTTTTGGAAAAGAGAATTTTTACAAAATTTTGGATTATAGTGATTAGAAAATGAAAAGGCACTGATTGGACCAGTCACCTAGATCTAGACTAGTTCTAGAAACATTACAAATGTTTTTTTTTCAACATATGTAGCTATTATTTTTTTTATAAGCCATAAAATGGAAATCTAGAACTTAAAATTAATATCCCAAGCCACTGCAATCTGAAAAATCATGCTAAAAAAACAACTGTTTAAAACAAAATTAAAACAAAGTCCTCTGAAAGTCCTGGAAAACTCCTTGAATTTCATATTGACTTTGGTGCAGAAACCCTGTGAAAAAAACATGTTTTGAGGTTGGGGATTAAATTTTGGAATATTATCTCCTATTGTGACAGATTGCTGTGTTTTTAGTTAACTCCTTCTGTTGTACATTTAAGTAAGAAATTTAAGGAAGTTAGCATTTGTTTTAAGAATTGAATTCTCTTTGTGAAAGAGTTACAACAACTATTTAAAATAGAAGTGAATGGGTTTAGCAGTTAAAAACATTTGGGGGAAGAAAAAAAGTGAAACGAATACATTGTAAAGCTTTGAGGATGTAAGTGCTGTTCCTGAAAGAGCAATTGTCTAGATTGAAAAGCTTTTTATTATTTTTTTCTCAGTGTTAGATTTTGTTTCACAGTGCTTTTATTTATGTCATTTCAACTAAGTGTTCTAAAATTCTATGTTTAGCATCCCACCTAAAATGATTTTACTGCAATCAATCTCTTATCATTTATTTTCCATAACTCTCTTTTCCATCTCCTGGTAGAGTGCGGAGTAGGAAAGTCCTAGAACAAATTTTTATTGCTACACTGAGACAGATTTTTTAATAATAAATTCTTTACCAACTGCTACATAGAGCTTTAAGAGACCTAACATACAATGGTATTCTTAAGCAAGACTGTGTTATTATATTTTTATCTTCTAAACCTACAGTTTTGTATATAAGAGGCAGTATCATTGTGTTAATTTTGTTTTTCTTTTTCAATAAAATTTTTTAGTGGTGAATCTTTTTTTCATTTATATTCCTCTGTTTTTGTAGCCACTGTCGTCAGATGCTCAAGCAATAGATGTAGCACGATGGCTTCATTTTCATAGGTTTTCAAATTATGTTCGTGTTTTTCAAAATTTTTCCGGTAAGTTGGTACTTGTAATTGTCACAGGGTTGTGGTGGGTATCTAAATCACTGATGACCATTTCTAGATCATTAATTGAACTCTGTTACCTCCTTCATTTCAAATCTTGATAATTTCATATATATTCATAATCAACCATTACATCTGGCACATGAAATTTACTTTTGATATTATAATGTATTTCTTAAATGAGTCCTTTAGTAGTTGGCTAAAAGCATTTGTAAAATAAATTTAAGAAACTGACATGATCTTTGTAATAAGTTAGACCCTTTACAATTTGCTTACCAAAAGGGTAAAGGTGTAGACGATGCCATCCTAAATATTTTAAATTGTGTCTACAAACATCTGGACTTACTGAACACTTATGTAAGATTGTTCTTTATTGATTTCTCATCAGCTTTTAACACTATACAACTTCATTTACTCATTGAAAAGATGAAAGCATTGCAGATTAGTCCATACATAATACTATGGGCTAATGAATTTTTGACCCAGAGAGCTCAGAGGGTTAGGGTAAACAATGTTATATCTAATGAACGCATAGTTAACACAGGGGCGCCCCAGGGGGCTGTGACATCGCCATTGTGGTTCATTTTGTACACAATGATTTTCAATCTCATAGTTCTTGTTGCTCCTTCACAAAATTCGCTGATGATGTGGCTCTTCTTGCACTGCTCTCAGAGAGCTCAGATGTAAATGAGTATTTCAAAGAAATAGAACACATTGAAAAATACTGTAAAGATAATTTTTTATTATTAAATGTAAAAAAAAAAACAAAGAAATGATAATCGATTTTCGTAGGGACAAGTAAAAAAATGATACTGTTTCTGTAGCTGGAGAGACTATTGAAATAGTGCAAACCTTTAAATACCTTGGTACTATCCTAGACAATAAACTAAATTTTACTGCAAATACTGATTATATCAGCAAAAAAGGGCAGCAAAGATTACGATTACTAAGAAAACTGTCCTCGTTTAATGTTAGCGAAAAGGCCTTGGCTATGTTTTATGACACTCACATCTGCAATATTTTAAGTTTCAATATCACTGCCTGGTATGGCAATCTGAGCATTAAAAATAAAAATAAACTTTATAGAATCCTAAATGCTGCTGGTAAAATCATTGGCAAAAAACAAACCCCATTTGGGCAGTTGTTTGAGACAAACATCTATAAAAAAGCTAACAAGATCCTCGAAATAAAGAATCACCCTTGTGTCAGGATTTTGTGATTTTATCATCACAGAAGAGATACAAGACACCGATAGCAAAGACAAACAGACACAAACACTCTTTTGTTCCCCTGGCAATCAAATCATTAAATAAGAACAATCTAGTATAAACTTTGTCACATGTAAAGTATGAGTGAGTCTTGTGTGAATGTACACTTTGGTTTCTTAGTTATAATGTTTTCTGTTTGGTGTAATGCACAAATTGTAAGACAAATTTCCATACGGATAATAAAGATTATTATTATTATTATTATTATTATTATTATTATTATTATGTGTTTTAAGGCTCTTCATTTTTCTTTTTTTCTCATTTTCTTTTTATAAAACTGCATTTAACTTCTACCTTAATTTTATTGGTTATTTTTTTAAATATTTATTGGCTATTCTTTTGACTTTCCTTTTCAGGTGCAGACTTATTGCGATTGACCCGTGAAGACTTGATACAGATATGTGGTTTAGCTGATGGGATTAGATTAGATAATGCCCTTCAAGCTAGGTATGTATTTTAATATTTCTGTAAAATATAAAGGTGTATTTTTTTTTTCTCAAATGAATTTTAAAAATATTTTTCATTCAGTAGTGTTAATCATTTTTTAAAATAATTTTTTTTTTCCCCTCAGAAACATTCGACCTCGGCTCACAGTGTATATATGTCAAGAGCCAGAATCCAATAAGTTTTATTATAAAAGTAAGTCACTTTTTATAAACATTAGCTTTCTAATTAATGTGAGATTTTATTCTGCTATATATTTTTTCATTGTTTGTTTTATTTCTGCCAGCATTTAATTAAAATTTTTAGATAGGAGTCAAAATTTATAGTTAGAATTAAAAGGCAAAATAATTCTTTCCCCCTTTTGCATCATTCAATTTCTAAAAAAAAAAAAAATCATCATTTGTGGTCTGAAGACAGCATAAGTGTGATGCTTGCTGCAGACAACCATTTGCCCTACCTGAAAGTACAAAAATATTAAAGAAATTGAATGGCAATGCTAGTTTTGTAATTTTATTTTCAAGTACTTCTTGCTTAATGAAGCCGCTCTAGTGGCCTCACTGTCACTTATAATGTCAAGTAATTGATGAGCCAGTATTTCTTCTCTCCTCAGTATATCATGCTATTTATTTGGATACACTTGGTCTAGCAGAATTTAAAATGAAACTCTCCACATTGTTTGGTATCCAAACACAACAAATCAGTGATATATTAATGCAGGGTCCTTCTCAAATCCACATATTACTCACAGATGAGGTAAAAATGTCATAAAATAGTTCATTTCTTGTATGCTCATTTTTCTGTGTGTTTGTTTATGGAATTCATTACTGTTTATTACTGATTGATAGCTCTAATTCATAAAAAATTTGTTTTTCATATTTTGTTCTAAATATTTGATAGTACCATAAGTTGAAATTAAGTGACTGATACAACAGAAACAAATATTTGTAATGTACAGGGTTCGTAGCGCTCCTAAAAACTCCTAAAATCTCCTAAAAATGAAAAGTCTCCTAAAATCCTAAAATTCTCCTAAAAATTGCCGAAAGTCTCCTAAAATTTTGTCCACTCTCCTAAAATTTGTACGTAATATTTTTTTTAAAATATAATTTTGCTTATTTCTTGCTAAAAATGTGAGGGGATAACAGAAGCGTAACTAGGCATTCTGATCGCATGACCTTACGCTGGCTGTGTTAATGACCTGACCAGTGACGCGTCTACACCGCCTTTCACCCACTTGTGAAGCGCGACCTCGTGATTGAAGATGGCCTTGGCTCAAGCAAGCATTTCACCTGGCAGTATTTTTCTGAAGTCATTTTAGAAATGTTTGTTTTCATTTATTGTTACCACTAAAGTCGCGTAGATCTAGTCTGTAGTGACTATTGTCTATAATCAGAGCAATTACCAGACTAATTTGTAGGCTACATCCCTCCGGGCCCTCCCTCACCTAAAATCTTCTTGTTGTAGGCCTAAGTGTAAGAGTGACTTCGCGCGGAAAGTCGGTAAATCTTCTAGATCTAGCTAGTCTCTAGTAACTGTAATAGTATCTAGATTTAGATTTAGATCTAAATTAGATCTAGTGAAGATAATTCGCACCTAACCTGAAAACTCCGTGAATTTTAGTCAATTTAATGATCTCGATACATCTAATGTCTAGATTACTCTAGAAATACGCTAGATTCTAGATTTACGCTAAATCACTTAGAGTCTAGTGAAGATAATTAACACAAAGAAGTGAAAAGTCCGCAAATTTAGTGACATAGATCTAGACTCTAGATCTACGGTATATCCAGTGAAGATAATTTGCATACTGCCGCGAAAAGTCCGCAAATTTTAGTGACTTAGATCTAGACTCTAGATCTATGGTATATTCAGTGAAGATAATTCGCACACAGCCGCGAAAAGTCCGCGAATTTTAGTGAAATTATATATAGACTCTAGATTAACTATAAAGCACTAGAATCTAGTGAAGATAATTCTCACACAGCCGTGAAAAGTCCACAAAATTTAGTGACTTAAAGTCCGCGAATTTTACCGAATTAGCTTTAGAGTCTAGATCTTCTGTAAATTTAGTGAAGATAATATTCACACAGTGAAAAGTCCGCGAATTTTCGTGACTTTGATGTAGACTCTAGATTTACGCTAAATCACTAGAATATATATAGTGAAAATATTTCTCTGAAAAGTCCGCGAATTTTAGTGACTTAGATCTAGAGTATAGATCTACTGTAAATTCAGTGAAGATAATTCTCTCACAGCCGTGAAAAGTGATTAGTGATTTAGATCAAAAGAGTCTAGATCTACTGTAGATTTAACGAAAATATTTCGCATACAGCTATGAAAAGTCCGTAAAAATTATTTCACTCATAAAAGCCAGGGAAACTAGGCCTATATGGTTGAAAAAGATTCTGCTAGGAAAAAAAACGTGAATAGGTCTAATCCCCCCCCCCCCCCCCCCCCCCCAAACCCAAAAGCCATTTTTTAGTAAGCAAATGTCAACTAAACATTCAAATAGGCCAATATTACCCTATATATTACTGGCTCTGTTTATGAAAAGGATTTAAGTTAACTAATAAAAGAATAAAACATTACCTCAAATGCACACCATGACTCTAGTATCTACATAGGAACTAAAAATGTACATTTCCATCACAGAGAAGATAAATCATGAATAAGGCATCTCTAAGAATGCTTCTTATTTTAAAAAAATAGAAAAGTAACCATTTGTAATGTTTTTAAATAAATCTTTGAAAAAAAAAGTTTGTTTGAGGTTTTGGGATGACAGTCAAGTTGTTACTTGATTAAAAGATAACTTTCATTACATTTTCTGTGGACATACAACAGCTGATAACATTGTTTCTGTGGCATATTGGCAAGATATTTATTATTTTAAAAATCAAATAACAATAATTGATTTGATAAATGCTTAGTTATGTGTATGTTTTACTATGTATCACACAAACGGATAGGAAACACACACACACATCATACATTTCATCTTTAAAAAACCTCCTAAAATCTCCTAAAATTTTGTCATGGAAAAGTGCTACTAACCCTGAATGTAATGTGTCATAACACTCTAACCAGGCTTAAGTTCACTATATCTCAGAAATAATTTAAAATTGTTATTACATTTTGGCATTGTCCACGAGAGAAAAAAAATATGATTAATTTGTGTTCTTTCTAAAAACATTAGGTTGTACAGAATATACAAGATCAAACAAGATTTGTTGTTGAAGGAATGAAAGGTTGGTTCAACTTGTAAAACTTCAGTAGATAATGTATATTTTTTAAAACTTAGAAATAATTGTGCAAACAAGCAGGCCTACTCAATCTGAAAGTCTTAAGATATGTAATGCAAATGAAGTTTTTTGTGTTAAAGCCATTGTTACCCAGTGACCAACCTCTTTTGAGTCATATTTCATATGAAAATTTATATTGCTTACTCCCACATAATTACTGAGTAAAAAAAATGTTCATTCTACAATGCATTTTTTGGGTACCAAAGGCGAACAACTGTTTTCAAAAGCCTAAATCTGTATCACATAATAGAGTTGGTGTAATAAACTCACTTGGAAAAAAAACACATTTCTTCCTTGTGACAAACCATAATAATCCATTAAGAAACAGGTTATATCTATCACACTGTAGGCTATTGAACCAGTTTATGAAGCTGACATTTCCTGAGTGCCCCAAACGCCTTTATCTCAGCACTTATGGCTTAAACACCAAGTCGAGCTAACATACTATGGCTATGCAAAGCAGTTTATCATAGTTTTTTCTCAACTCAATAATGTCTTTTGCGTCAGGATGCATTGTTTTAATTGGATGCCTAATGCAGTAGGATGTAACAAGAAGTTAGCAGCAGTTTTTCAACTTTCATATAAGAAGAGCTCATTATGTTTCATTCAAAACAAGAACCCTAGCGTGATGAAGTTTTAAATGTCCTGATCTGTATAGCATTTTTTACAACGAAACTGATGATATTGCAGTGTAAAAGCCCTACCCAGGAAGTTTAATAAATTATGAGCTTGTATTTATTCTAAAAGTATTAAAAGTATATATTTTATTCAGCTATTTTTAAAAAATCCTTTCTTTTGTATTATATTAATTTTTTTTAAAGAATTGTTTCCTCTTTAGAGTTACCTTTCTTTGTTTAGACTTTTAAGAGTAGGTTTTTCAAACAGTAAATAGGTGCTATTGGGTTTCTGTTTGCTAAACGTTAGCAACAAACCAAAAAAAAAAAATCCATAAGAAATGAGATACTTTTGACCATTATCAAGGAAACTAAAATGAAGACACATTTTTTAATAGTCTTAAAACAAAACCTTCCTGTAACAAAGGAAAAAGGAGTAAAGAAAATGATGGAGGAAAAAATACAGGGTTTAGTGAGAATTTAAGATAAAAAGATGAGAAAGTATTTCAAGGAAAGAACAAATTCAATGCAAACTATTGCTAGTCTTTTAATATGAGGTGGCTAGACTTTAATAAATTGATTTTTATTTATTTCTACATAGATTTTTCTTACAATTTCCGGTATGTTTTGTTCCACAGATGAACATGGTGACCAGTACAAAATACTTTTAAAAACTTTAGATCAGTAAATGGCATTTTGTTGTAAACATGTTATTTGATGTTAAAAACTGTGTGAAGATTAAAACTGTGGTGTAAGGATGTGCCTACAGCAGTTTTAGTGATAGAAACATACCTACCAACTTTCAGGATAGAAACAGAAACATACCTACCAACTTTTAGGATAGAAACATACCTACCAACATTCAGGATAGAAACATAACTGTGTTATTTCTCATTGTTTGCTTAGGAGGTGAACACAAAAGTGTGTTGTTCTGAAAAAGGGCTGCAGAATTGGTACCTAAAGTGATGATTAGTTAAAAACTTGTTGAAATTTAGGCTCAAATTCTTAGAGGAAATTGGTAGAGACCCTCTGACTGCAGCCCTTCTTATAGAGATCTTTTTTTCTTTACACTTTTACACTTTCCATCTTACTTGTAACTAGTGTAAGGATTAAAGAAAAACCATTATGCTTAGAATTAACTTTATACAGATTGCACATGACTTTTTTTTTTTTTTTTGGGTGTCTTTTAAAATCGTTTCAGTTTCATACTAGTTTTGATGCAATAATTATGTCCTTTTAATATAAAAAGAAATGTATTAAAATTAAATAAGAAATTCAAAAATTGTGCATAAATCAACACAAAGGATTATTATTTATTTTGTTGTAAAAATAAATGTATGCACAATTTTGATATTTCCATTCTTTTTAAATTGTGTTTACTACAATTGTTCTTTTTCTATTTTGACAGACAATGGGATGTTCATTATTTTTTTGATAGCACAAGTAGACTAGGCGCCTTCTGTATAATGTAAATTCTTTGCATTGGAAACTCTATTGTTAAGTATAACTTATATGGCACTAGGCATTAAGAAAACATAGCATTTAGTTTCGCTGACATCTTTTTTTTTTTGATGCGTTGTTGAAATGTTTAAAACTGAAACATGCAGTGTTTTCCCTCCAGCCCCTTTCTGTTCATGTAAATAAATGTAAAGGCATGGAGACGAGGCATTGTCTAATTTGTCATTCCAAATAGATTTTGACATAGTAGAGATCTCAGCTTTGTTTTGTGCACAGTAGGTGCTGCATTTGAAGTTTGTTTTATTCTCAACATTGGTTGGTTGTATAGTTCATAGTGTGTGTGTGTGTGTGTGTGCAGGATCAAACAATGTTCATTTTGTGATTTTTATGTGAGCGTACTTACATGGTGGTTGAAATGACCTAGATAGTTGTCCAATTCTTATAGCTGTATTACAAAAATATTGTATGTTGACAAACATAACTATTGTTTTAGTCTTTCTCTAGGAATTTTTTTTAGACTTTTTTTCATGTTAAATGCTCTGTATAAAAGTGTATTAAAATTGAGAGTTGTAAATATATACATTAAAAAAAAAAAGGTACCTTTAATTACAGTCAATGTATGAAATTATTAAAGATAATTAATTGTGAAGTATGTATTTTAAGATCCAAAGATGTATTAGCTAAAAGCTAAGGGAACATTGTATGAAAAATAGGCCTACATCTAGGTATGAATGAAATGTTTGAGATCCAAAATCAAGTGTGATAACTTGTTTGCTAAACTTCACAAGTATGTTTGTGTGGCTCATAGAATGCTTTGCTCATTGTATGGATGGTTCAGTCAAGATTTGTTCATACTTTTATTGTGTATTGTTACTGCTGAACTATTTGGCTGGAATGACTTTGTTCATTTTGGTGGTGTTGAGGGCCAAGTTTTTTTAAAGTCTCTTTTTGTGTGCATTTTTAAACAGACCAAATCCATTCATTGCAAAACATTTCCTCCCCCCCCCCCCCCTCCCTGTATGCTACTCAATTGCTGGATTTGCATTGTTTGTTTGAAATAAAGGCTCATTTCATCCCCTCTATTTTTGTCCCATTCCTCTCAAAAAGGTTCAAGGTTTGGGGCACACCCCTTCCTGGTTATTGAAGCTGTACAACTTTTCTTTGAAACAATGCACTGTATATTTACTGTTTTGAACTATGTACAGTGTTTATTTTTGTTTAATTAAATGTTAATATAAAGACCCTACTCTAAGCTATAGCTGTTATTATCAATAGTTTGCTAGGATTGTATAATGATTTTATGTAAAGGAGCAAGTTGTAGTGAAATAGAGATTGTTTCAAAATATATCATTGCTTACAAAGTTTTAGAAAATCCAAATAATAAATTTAGCAGCTTGAAATATTTCAGGTGTTTTTTTTTTCACAATAGTCAATGGAAATTGAAAGCATCATTTTTTTGGGGAGTCAGAAAAAAAAAGGGGGGGGGGAATAGAAAGATTTTATCTTTAGTTATGAAATTTTACATGATAGCTTGTTTATCTCTGTATCACTCTTAAAATTAAACATTTTTTTCATTGATTGGGGCATGGTGGCTTAGTGGAAAAGCATTTGGCTTCCAAATCTTGGTGAAGCCTGAGATTTTGAACTTTCAGGGCACCTCTGAGTGCACCCAACTCTAACAAGTACCAGAAATACATTGGGGAAGTAAAGCAGTTGGTTGTTGTGCTGGCCACGACACCCTTGTTAACTGTCGGCCATAGAAACAGATGAGCTTTACATCACCTTCCCCAGACAAATTGCAATATCTGAAAGGGGTACTTTAATTTTTTTTTTTATTTGTGATGCGTAAATTAGCTTGAATCAATTTTAAAACATATTTTGACTTTTCTTCTAGATCCAGTAATCACTCAGTGCTGAAATGTCATATGGCAAACCTTGTCTTATATTGCTAATTGCTAACTACATTTGTTCTGGTGCACATTGCCTTGGAGGCCTGTGTTGGGCGAGACATATAGTGTGTGTCCTGCACATGGTGTTCAATTATAATGTGTCCAGGCTACAGTGTTATATGTAGAACCTATTTCAATAGCTGTAATTGTTTTTGTAATCTTCAAAAGGTGACACTGTTCTGTGTAAAGCTGTGACCTGCCTTTCATGTCTTGTTACTTTGATGCATTAGAAAGCAAGAGAATTTAAACCAGGAGGCTGATTAGTGGAACATTGCCAGTTGTAGAAAATATACTCTTTTTAGTTTCCTTTTACATTTGTATACTCTTATAACTCTACTTAAAAATAAGTTTTGAAGAGCTTCAAACTGAACCTGTTATAGATGAAATAAAAAGTTGAGGCATGGGACAAGAAATGATGAACTGATTTTAGTCTCTCCATAAGTGTAACCATCAATGATACCACAGAGGCTTAGACCATTTCCTGCTATCATGTTGTAAGGTCAAACAAAAGAGACCCTCTTTGGGTTTGATATTTCAATTTGGATAAGATGTTCAATGTTCATTCTGAAAGCAATGACAAAATGTCATTGGAGGCTTTTTTGTTGTTTCTTCTTGACACACTTGTTTCCCTGGTGTTGTGTGTGGACATAAATAGATTCTTAAACTTTTAGAAATAAATATCCAATTTGGTTAAACAAAAAGATATAAGGATGTACCAGGAACTAGGGAGAAAAAGAGAAAACTAGAGAGAAAAAAAATTACAATGCTATGTCATGGCAACTTTTAATTATGGAAGCATTAGAAATTAAAAACGTGCATAGGATAACAGAGAGCCAAAGGGTGTCTTAGAAAATAAAATGTACAAAGAATAACATAGCCAGAGGGTGTCAGACTTGCTAACAACTTGCTAATACACTGTCGTAGAAACAAGGTGATGAGTAATTTACATGACTTGATAAGTTTCTCTTCTGACCTTTATTTATTCTTATTGTCATTCTTTTACAACTATAATAACCCATTACGCGCACAAACATGTAGTTTAGACCAGCTTCAATTTGATTGTGCCTTTTATTATCAACAAAGTAGTGTTCACTTTGAGTAGTCCACCCCCATAGTGTCCTTAGGACATGTGCAAGACTTGAACCAGCCAACACTTTTCATTTGTCTGTTTGTTAGTGGTGTTAATGTAAATAGTGGATCTTATGACACATGGAATGAAAATAAAGCAAATATTTACAATGAGTTCTGCTTTGTGTAGTCTCTAGTTTTGTCATGTGTGTGAAATGTTTTTCCCGTCTACGTTAAAGATAAAATGACTTAAAAGTGTGCCGATGTGCCCTCCAAAAAATGTCCTATCTCTTGAAACCTTAGCCTTAGGTTAATTATAGCCAGTTAATGTGATGATTGCATTTAAAAACAGTTATTTAGGGCGGTCAGTTAATACATAGTATGACAATTATTGTGGTAAACGAATTTAAATCTGGATTAGGGCAGCCAGTTAATGAACCGAGTGATAAACTCAATTAAAATTTGTTGATTAGACCAGCCAAATAATATACTGTGTTCAATGTTTATACGATTTTAATTACCGGTATGTTATTACTACAACTAAACTTGACGCCAATACCAGTTCTTCCACTATTTGTCAAATTTAACAGCTTTCGTCACTTTACAGTATTGAGGAGCTCTTCCATTTTGCCAGCCCTGAGTGTTGACATGTAAAACTACAAACTCATTTGTCTTCTTTCTTGGTATCCAGTACCTAATATTTCTCTGTAGCATTTACATGATTGTGTAAACATGAATGAATGAAATTGCAATATGAACATGGAGGATTACGTTTAGAATATTTAGCTTGTTGGCCATTGCACAGGTAAACGCAGTGTAAGCTCGAATGCATCCAAGCAGAACAACCCTGTGCATGAGTGTTTAGCATGATCTATTCAGTGTGTTGGGGGACACATCACGGCTTTGAAAACAGGGTGGGCTTTTACTATTATTTGGATTAAACACTATGAATCCAAGTATATCTGATTATAGGCCCATCACAAGATAAAAAAAAAGCACTAGCAGTAATAATTTTTGTTTTTATTACACACTTTGTAGGCTCAGATGTGCACAAAATGTCTAACACATTATTACTGATACATTGCTTTTAATAGACATTTTGTTTGAATCGAAACGTTAGTTGCCGAGCGTTAATTCAACTTTTAGCATACCTGATAGATTTATCTTAACTTTAAGTCAGCTCTGGAGCACACAAAGACAGTCATTGTGTGCTTTACTATTTCTTCCCTAGTGCTATGGAATGGGTTACCTGAGTCAGCCAGGAAAACAAACGAATTTTTCAGAGTTTGTCATTGGTTAACACGCATGACTAGATTGACCTAGAGATAGCGATAATTTTTGAAGTAACCTCTGTATTTTATAAGATAAGCACAAAATAAATCATTTTCTTGATTACATTCACAGTTATATTGCCCGAAATGAACACGTCAGTTGAATGTATAAAACATTTCATTATGTTGTTATTTCTAAAACTGAACTACCGGTTCTTTCACTATTTGTGTCAAATTTAACGAAAAAGGCCTGCATCTCCTAAACGTGAATAGTTTTGTAAACTGCACATAAATTGGATTGGATAAAATGTTTCATTTTATTCCATGCCTTTAGTTTGTCAAATGATATTGGTTTGATACAATGTACTTTGGAGTCACAATAAATCTTCAAGTAGAAAGAAAGACATGGCTGAATGACCTAACTCTTTACATAGAAAGGCAAATCCACATTGCTTAGTCATCATATTACCAACTGTAGTAATTGTCAGCGTCAAATTTCTTGAGTATTCTCTGTGCTATTAGAAATATATAAAGGAATGTTTCTTTTTTTTTTTTAATTAATAATTAAATTTTTCAACATAATAAGAACTATTTATAATTATCTACACGAAATGCAGAATAAATGAGATTAAAAGCTCAAGAATCCAGATATACTTTTTGTTTGGTTTGATGATAAAGTTCTCAGAATAATAAGTAAATTAATAACGTGAAAAAATCCTTCTTATTCTATTGATACGAATTAAATAGTTACTAAAAAACAAACAAACAACACAACTTTTAATAATGTTTTAAAACATTTAATGTAATGAAAGTCCTCCAAATTGAAACATTAAAGAGAGCATTAAGTTCTTCCTGTCATTTCGTATACATTGTCAATACACTCAAATCATTTATTAAATATACACTTAAATATTTGTAATCGCCATTGATGATTATATCTGAGTTGAGATATTTTCATTTTACTAAATAAAGAAACAAAGCAACAACATGATTCATTTTATTTCAACTTACATAAAAACAATTGACTAATCTTGTTGAGAGAAAGAGAGAGAGAGAGAGAGAGGTTGCATGAGTCAACTGCATGATCGGTTCGTTGATTTCAAATCCTAGACATATATGGGCATGCAAAGATTTTGCTTTATGACGTCATGTATCATAAGATCAAGCAACAACCAATAGATTTTCGCCAATTGTTATTGCCCTTGTATTTAAGTGGAATAAAAAAAACAAAAAAAAAAAAAAAACAAAAAAAAAAAAAAAAACAATTGGGTCCGCCTACATTCAGGCGGATCTTTCTCTATTACGACTCTAACTCTACCATATGCTGATCCTAAACGTTGTTTTGTACCTAACAAAAAATGTACCGTACAGCCAGCATTGCTATTTGTAGAGATGTAAATGTTTACATGGCCGAAGGCTCTATTATGAAGATGTTGAGCGTATTAAGGATACCGTTAAAAAAAAAAAAAGAAAACTACGGTAACATGATAATGCAAATTTTGTAGGTTAGAAAATGGCTAGACAGATTACACCAGATCAACCATGAACGGATGAGCGATGAAATTGCGGATAGCGTTGTGGGATGTGGTTGGACCACAGCACTGATCATGCCGTAGATTCCGATTCTTGCTTCACCCTTTTAATTAAAATTACAACATATATATTTAATAATTTAAAGAAAAAAGCCATGTGACTGTTCTCTAATATGCTAGATACATGGCAATGATCTATTAATGCTTGGAAAAAAACTATCTGTGTTAAAATGGTTTTTTTTATTGGCCTCTCTCAGTCGTAGAACGATTATGGTTCATCTCAAACACTTTTTCATTTGACTGTGGAGCCCAATTTTGAAGTGAAACTCCCGTCCATATATATTAAAAAATACATATTAAAATATATAGCTAAAAATATGCTTAACAACACGATGTGGAATTTAATACTGATTAATAACTTGTGCATTATTAATCATTGAATTGGTTGTATAACATTCATGCTGAACCATCTAAACGACTTGTTTCAGAGCTCCTTCATTTAATAAAAAATACTAAAGACCAAATTGTTTTTCCTGGACTCAACCACAACTATTGATCATGTCTCACGTCTGCTTGGTTACAGAAATGAACGTTGTTACAAATTGTGTAAATCATATAAACATGTATTACAACGTAATTATTGAATCAACCAAAAAATGTATATGTCTATGTATTTAATGTTACTGTCAAATAAATTATTTTGTTGTTGCCTTTGTTTCTTTCTAAGCTGAAAGAAAAAAACATCTGATATTAAATCTAAGGGGTATGAGAGAATGCCCTAACTCTTTATGTAGAAAGGCAAGACCTCAATGCCTAGTTAACTGGCCTTGTGGTCATATTACGAACTGTACTAATTGCCAATATCAAGCAACTCTGTGCACTACTTGTGCTCTTGTGATTGAAATGTTTCAAACAGAAACTGATCTTTCCAGACAAGAATCTTTAGCAAATTTAGCGGACATCTCACTAGCTTCTAACATGCCAAATAATTCCAGTAATCAATTATACACTGGAGAAAGAGAAACAAAGAGACGTCTAGTTAACAAACTAAAGGGCATGGCAGAATGCCCTAACACTTTGTGTAGAAAGGCTAATCCACAATGCCTAGTCAATTGGCCTTGTCGTCACATTACGTACTGTACGGATTGTCAGCATCAAACTGCTCGATGCAAAATTTGTTCTCGTAGGCCTACTATTCAAGTATATCAAACAGAAACAGATCTCTCAAGACAAGAAACTTTAATAAATTTACCTGAGTAATTACTGTTGTTATTGTTAATACAACATTAGTCAACATTATGAAATAAACACAATCTTTTTCAAATGTCCAAAATATTGTGTAACTTATGTATTGGTTGAAATGTATGATAAAATAATCACAATAGAGTCTATCTCTAAATGTTTTGTGTTTAATGTTATAATTTTATGTTACTTTTCACATTGTCTAATTTATGTTTTGGTTTAAATGTATAAATCTTAGTATGTGAAAATAGAAACGATTACATATATCTTTAAAAATTTTGGTTTAATGTTATATTTTATATGCTATTATTATATATTTGTAACACGACATAAAAATAAGAAACTATTCATGATTTTCTCATATTTAAGCCATATTCCGATGAAAGAAAACTCTAATTTAGTTTGATATCAAAGAGGTTAATAAGATATAATAAAAAATATTAGTTTATTTATTAATGAAGATAAATCCGCAAGGACGAGTCACTTGTCTCTTTCATAACTG
Organism: Biomphalaria glabrata; assembly: GCF_947242115.1. NCBI lineage: Eukaryota > Metazoa > Mollusca > Gastropoda > Planorbidae > Biomphalaria > Biomphalaria glabrata. Next base: position 9,583,634 of record NC_074721.1, read on the forward strand.
TACGGATAGTCCTTATCAAATAACTCTTTGCAAATAAAGTGCTCACAGGCTTGAAATATTTCAAACAGAAGTAGAGCTTTAGAGATGTAAAACTTGAACACATTTATGGACTTTTCGCTAGCATTAGAAACCGTGTTGGTGTTTTTTTTTTTTTATAGTAATTATTACGGACAATATAGATTCGCAAGAATAAACTTGAATCTTATAAAGTCTACAGTAAAAGTTATTTTTTAAAACATGTTTTTGACAATGTAAGTAATATGCAGTTGGCCGAGATGGGAAAAAATATAAACTTTTGGATTAACCATAAAATGATTTGTGTTTGTTTTTTCAGATCTTTGTAGATCTATTTCAAATGATAAAAAAGATTTGATTTGATGTTAGAAAATTTAGACAACTTATATATTCAGACAGAAATAAAAAGTTCAATCAAGTTACATGAATTTCCTTTCAATTTAGGTGTTAAACTTTGAAAGCTGTGAAATTTAAGTTTATAATATTCGTGCTTAGGCCTATATCTCTGAAAATAGGCCTATAGATATTGAGTTATTTTCTTTTAGTTGTAAAAAAGCAAAATAATGGAACTTTTTTTTTCCACTTAAATAAATCCAAGTAACAACGTTTCTTACTATGAGTAGGTCCGATAATCATTATTGTAATACATGTTTGTATCACTGACATATAACTAGGCTAGTTAAAACAACAACTAGAATCCACTAGAAATGGTAATATATTTTTAGACTGCTCGATCGAGACTGAAAAATGGTTCTGTTTAATATTTCAAAAGCTTTTGAAACCAGTCGTCCTACCGGTAAATATCTAGACTAGATTCGCTGGGATAAATAAAGTCTATAGGCCTATAAATACATAGCAAAGCTAAAATGTGCCTTAAAGTGCCACAACCAAATTTGATAGATTCACTGATACCATTAGCTTGTTTTAAACACACTTTTTTACTAGCTATTAAATTCTGACTTTGTTTATCATGTTTTGACAATGTCATGGATATTATAATAAAAATCTAAATTATTAGAGAAAATGAGAATGGAAAAGTCATAAATTAAAACAAGTTTATCTTTAGTATATTAAAGTATCTAGTATTGTTATATTTCAGAAAATACACAAGGTTGCTTCTTAAAATAAATTTAAATTGTATAAATTCGAGTCTATATATGTGTATATCAATAACAACTAAACTAGATCTAGTACCTATTCAATGTTTCAGACAAAATACACAAGTTGCTTCTTAAAAATGTAACAACTAGACTAGTTCTAGTATTGTATTCAAATGTAGTTGAACTAGTATTGCAGAATGTTTAAATTTAGCACAATAACATCATAAGCATTTTACTCCCGTCATGAAATAGACTTTTTAAAACTTTTAACGCAGGTTTTCCATCTCTCGCTTACTGGTTTCCGCGTTACACTCTACGGTGACGAAAAGAAGGATCACTACGGTTTCAAGTGTCGCTGGCGGGTGCATAAATTAACAAATGTTTTGATACCTCACAGGGTTCTCCCTGGTAAATGTGACAGGGAGTTTCACAACTTCGAATTTTAATAAGCTCTAACAAGTATTAGTCGATTTGGTATAGCAGATTATTTAAACATAACAAAATGTTATATACAAAACGATTTGTGTCATAAAATAAATTTGGCTACTGTCTCTTTAAATATGTTTGTTTCATTGATTTGATTGCAAATTGCTTATTTCGTTGGGTACATGGGTGATGACACACAGACTTAATGTTTCTTCAGTGTCAGTTGGGGAAGATAAAAAATATATGTTTATGTAATTTGGGAATTTAGAAGTTGTTGTAGTCTATCATGATTGGGTTTATGCATTAAATATAGGCCTATAGATAGACAGTAAAAGAGATAAAGTAACGAGAAAAAAGTATAGGCTAATTAAATTTCGATCCTTTATGCTCGATTTGTTCAGTTTACTATTTTTTTAAAAAAGGTTCTTAAAAACTGATCTAGGGAATGAGCCAGAACAGCAAACCGAAAAAGACGCTCAGAAACAGACGAGACGCCATCTGATAATCTTTTGAAACATAATTTCAGGAGGAGTTTAAATCACGTAGATATATACGAGGGTATTTTAATCATTAATGTACTTTTTTTTACACCATTGAAATAATACATCATTTGGTTTTGATTTTATTAAGCACCTCTTAAGTTAGATTTAGTTTATTTTATAAATAAAACATAAAACTAATGTAAAGAAAGAACAACATTCACACTATGAAACAGTTGAATCTTTCTTTATTTAATAGCAAGTTCACAACGAAGAGTGTTACTAGCCCTAGAACCAATATTTTTTCAGTTTCGCTAGTACGATATAAATAGAAAAGAAACTAGGCCTAGTTCACTAACATAAAAGATTAATTGGTTTGAAATTTTCTAACATTGCTGTTTTTTTTTATAATATGACAAATACATTCATCAAAACAATACATTTGTTAATTTTTTTTTTGTATAAACTTGACAGCATAAAATGAGAATATAAAAATTTAAATTGCGTACGATTACGTTTTTAGAACACATAGTTGGTTAATGCAATTTTAAACTACATCAACAAAAAAGTAGTGTGATTCATTCAAGCAGAACTAACTTTAAAACACGAGTGTTCCTCGTGATAAGCATAATTTTACCAAATGTCTGTAATAAGGATTATACTATTATGCCACTATTGGGTATACTTTATGCCCTAATCAAAAATAAGGCTACCATTTTTCTTTTCATTTTTCATTATCTAATTTGAGAAATTTATCTGAGATTTCATATTCACAATTCATTAATATTCATTGCTTAGCAATCGTTAATTTAACTGCTGGATCAGCGTACCTGCTAGATTTAAGGTTTTTGATAACTGTATTTAATAACTGAACTGTGTCATAAAAAAACAACAAATTGTTTTTAGATTTTATCATAACAGGTAAAATAAACTACAAAATAAGTAGACTACAGTTAGACTTCAATGGAGCCATTTATACGCTCTATAACCAATACGAAACTTACATTGGCTAATATTTGTACATATTTTACAACCGAAATATCTACTTTTGCGTGAGTCATTAAAAATGTCTTCAATGGAATCCGTGCAACAACTCAATGACCTAGGCTAATGATTGACTCTAATGGCTCTCCTTTATTTAGGCACAGGTGAAATATTTCAAACTGAAACAGAAACTTCGAGACCAGAAAATGAGAAACTAGAATGTTTCTAATTTTACTTTAAAAAAATCATTTAATTTAATTACACATTGGACATTATGATTATCTAGAACATAATGCAGAATATATATGATTATCTAGAACATAATGCAGAATATATAAAATCCAAAGGTCGAGTCTCTAACATTTTTCATTATTTAGTTTGATTATAAAGTTCCCAAAAACCTAAAAAAATATATGAGAAATTAAGTACATTAATTGTTTATAATAAATGTTCATTATATGGCTTCCAAAGAATAACATTATAAAAACATTGTTTTATTTCTGTCATTTACACATTTTAAAAGCACTTAAATCGTATAATTGAAATATTCACATGCTTATTTCTATCTGACATTTCTGACATTCAATGATTATATCAAAAGTTCAATTTCAATAAACAAGGAAATAAGGCAACACAATTTATTTCAGGTTTTAAATCACTGAAAGGAAGAAATGATTGAGATTTACATTTATGTTTGATAGATACAATGTCAATTGAAAAGCATTAATTCCACGTCGTAATTCATTTTTCGATTTGCAGCATAATTGTAACAAGGCTTAAAGAGAGAGAGAGAGAGAGAGAGAGAGAGAGGTGCATGAGTCTACCACCTCATTTGTAGATTAATTTTAGATCCTAGACGTATATGGGCATAGAGTTTTTTCTTGGAAATGTGACGTAATGTATCATAAGATCTAGCAAGAACCAATAGATTTTCGCCAACTGTTACTGACTCAGTATTTAAGAAGTTTCATAAAACATACTTGGGTCCGCCTGGTTTCAGGCGGATCCTTGTCTATTATGATTATATTTCTAATAGAAATTGATACAAAACGCGTTTTGCTACTGTCACAGTTAAACTATTACAGTTAAATAAGATTGACTTTAATAGTTGAAGGAGTATGTTGAGTCGAGTGAAGTTAGTTGATGTAGTTGAATTGACTTAGTTGAAGAAGTTACATTGAATTACTTGAAGAAGATGAAATAAATCCATCATATCTTCATGGAAGTTGTATGTAAAATGTAAATAAATAAAATATTCCATCAAGTTCGCAAGTTGCTCCTAGTTCCTGTAAAAGTTGTTAGTCCACTCTCAGTACTGTAATACTGCGTGTGATTAACATGCCCTCGAGCAATATGCCTACAACCATCCTACAAATTAATATCACGATTATTATACAATTTACAGTAACTAAGAAAAGAGTGCTGTACAGATAGGATTGCTATTGATGAAGACTTAAATTGCGTACATGACCGATGGCTCAGGTGTGAACACCTTGAGCGCATAAGGCATGCTATGAAAAAAAAATTTACCACGCTAACGTCATAATGCAAATTTTGTAGGTTAGAAGACGGACAGGCGGAAGACATATAATAATAACACACAGCCACACACACACACACACATACATATATATATATATATATATATATATATATATATACCTATATATATGTGTAATTTAGAAAAGAAACTTCAAATTTGAACTAATATAAAAAAACAACAACTGCCATTTGACTGTTGTCTAACTAATAAAAAAGTGTTTTACAGTTCGCTTTCGTTATAAATGAGGACTTAAATCTTGTACATATCATTAACCATTTAAGTAATTTATTCTTAATCTATGTAAGCGGAACTATACCGAATAGACAATATGTATATGGTGATTTAAACACTAACCTTTTTAGCATCTCTATGGATTAAGTTATAGGCCCTATGCAATGAGCTTTATCGAATCCTTAGATCTAATAATGCTTGGCTAAAAAGTAGCTTTTTAAAAATATATAACTAAAACAACCATGCTTGACAACATGATTTCAATATTGATTTGAAAATAAATTATAGGCCAACGTATTTTTCTTTCACCCAGCCACAACTATTGACCATTTCTCACGTCTGTTTGTTTAAAGAAATGAATGTTGTTACAAATTGTGTAAATCATATACACATAAATTACAACATAATTATTGAATCAAGCAAAAAAATGTATCTGCCTACGTATTTAATGTTTCTGTGAAATAAATTGTATTTAATGTTACTGTGAAATAAATTATCATGTTATTGCCTTGTTTCTTTCTTTATTGAAATGAAAATAAAATCCTAACTCTGATATTATCTGAGAAATTTCAGAAATGTTAACTGGAAATAAACAAAGGTATATTTCATTAAAAGCAAAGCTATTCAAGTGTTTTAAAATGTAAAAAAAAAATGAAGTAAATAATTTTTCTAAAACTCTTTCTATGTATTTATCAAATTGAACAAGAAAAAATTTGCGTTACGACAATAACGTCATGACTACCCAAACTCAAGGCAAGACAGCTACAGAACAAATGCCAAGAACACAATGCTGATCTCTTCTCAATATTTACCGTTTTTTTACCTTTACCTATCCCTTAGTCTGTTGTGAAGGTTGGGGCAATATATGTTGACCTAACGAAAGCATTCGACACTGTCAGCAGAGAAGGACTCTGGAAGATTATATTAAATTATGATTGTCCACAAAAATTCATACATATCCATGGTAAGACTATTTTATGATGGCATGAAGGCTCGTGTCCAGGAAAGTGGAAAACCACCAGAGCCCTTCGAATTATCAAACGGGGTAAAACAAGGCTATGTCCTAGCACCTACACCTATGCTGACAGATGCATTCACAAATAGAGAAAACAATGGGATAAATATAACATACAGATTTAATGGTGGTCCTTTCAACCCGAGGCGGCTCAAAGCAAAATAAAAAAAAAATCAGCAGTAATCAGAGACTTGCTATTTGCTGACGACTGTGCCCTAAATTCCAGCTCTGAAAATAAGTCAATGACTTCTAAAGAGCATGCTCAGACTTTGGCCTTACCATTAACACAAAAAAGACTGAAGTCTTATATTTTCCTGCTCCAGGGAAAGCCTACTCGGATCCAAACATCAACATAAATAGACATGATATATATGCAGGGGACAGATTCACATATCTTGGCAGCACACTCTCCAGGAAAGGAAAGCTTGATAATAAAATCGACCTGCGCATCGCGAAAGCCAGTGCATCACAAATACAAAGCCAGGGATCTACCGAGCTGTCATCCTCCTTAAATTGCTCTATGCCTAAAAAACGGTAGACAGTGTACAGAAAAATGCAAAGAAACATAACCACTTCGACATGACATGTCTAAGAAAAAATACTGGCAAGAAAAAATACCAGATATTAGAGTCCTTCGAAGAGAGGGATTGAAAAAAATATACACACAATCCAGATGGGCAGGACAGTCTGCAAAACGGAAGACCGCCGGATCCCTAAACGACTCTTGTATAACCAACTAAGCGAATGAAAGCGCTCGCAAGGCGGTCAAAGAAAACGCCACAGGGACACCCTCAAAATTTCTCTGAAGGAGACAGAGGTACATGACAGAGCATCATGGCGTCGCGCTATAAAAACTGGCGCACAGTGTGCAGCTGAACATTCCGGGCTCACATAGGTCTCACCAGCCACATGAGGAGGAACAAAACCGCAGTGCTAAGCCCTCAGCCCCCTGGATGATAAAAGTGGTCATCATCGAACCACGATATACGACCTAGATAAGAAGCAATATTTCCATTAAGTAAACAGACATAAAAAGAAATGCTACTGAAATATTCCTCATTTGCCTCTAACTTTTGAAACACGATTTGTTTATTTTTTAAAATGTACTCCGGAGTGACAATTAATATTCAAGCTGAAAGCAAAAGACGTCTGATATTTAAACTAAAGGGTATGAGAGAATGCCCTAACTCTTTATGTAGAAAGAGAAGACCTCAATGCCTAGTTAGCTGGCCTTGTGGTCATATTACGAACTGTACTAATTGCCAACATCAAGCTTCTCTGTGCACTACTTGTTCTGTCGTGATTGAAATGTTTCAAACAGAAACAGATCTTTCCAGACAAGAATCTTTAACAAATTTAGCGGACATCTCACTAGCCTCTAACATGCCAAGTAATTCTAGTAATCAATTATACACTGGAGTAACTATTGATATTAAATTTGAAAGAAAGAGATGGCTGATTAACAAACTAAAGTGCATGGCAGAATGCCCTAACACTTTGTGTAGAAAGGCTAATCCACAATGCTTAGTTAATTGGCCTTGTCGTCACATTACTAACTGTACGGATTGTCAGCATCAAACTGCTAGATGCAAAATTTGTTCTCGTACTATTGAAGTATATCAAACAGAAACAGATCTCTCAAGACAAGAAACTTTAATAAATTTACCTGAGTAATTACTGTTGTTACTGTCAATATAACACTGAACAGAATCATAAAAACACAATCTTTTTCAAATGTCCGAAATATTGTGTAACTTATGTATTGGTTGAAATGTATGATAAAATAATCACAATAGAGTCTATCTCTAAATGTTTTGTGTTTAATGTTGAAATTTTACATGTTTCTTCTATGTATTTGTAAAATGATATTTAAAGGAAGACATATTTGTTTTGTTCACATTTTAAGCCGTATTCCATGAAAGAAAATTCTAATTTAGTTTGATATCAAAGGGAGTAATAAGATTTATTAAAACATTAGCTTATTTATTGATAAAGACAAATTACAAGTTCGCAATGCTTAGTTTTATTGTCTTTTTACAAAATGTATGGGGTGTAATTATTAAAAAAACTTTCTGCTCACAGGTTTGAAATTTTTCAAATAGAAGTAGAATTTCGAGGTATAAAACTTTAACAATTTTAAGGACTTTTCGATGGCATTCGAAACAGTATTGGTGATATTCTTCTAATAGCAATTATGACGGATAATACAGATTCTTTTTTAAAGTAACTTCTGTATTTTCTAAGATAAGATAAGGTGAGAATAAACATGAACCTCTAACAAGTCTATAGTAATAGTTATTTTTATGTCTTTAACATTGTAGAAATATGCACTTGGTGGAGATGGAAAAATAATATACTTTTGGAATAATCATAAAATTTATGATTTGTGTTTGTTTTTTTCAGATCTCTATGAATCTATTTCATGTAATACAAATTTACTTGTTATATAATTTTTTTTTCTAAAAGTTAGGCTTCAATGTAACTGTACAAAGATGAGCTTGTAGTTTGATATACGATTTGATTTGATGTTCTAATAGACAACGTATACATTCAGACTGAACTAAACTGTAAAATCAAGCTAGATCTATGTTATTTCCTTTAGCCATATTATATATTTTATTATACGCATTAACCTATGAATATTTTTTTAAGTTGTTAACTAAATTTTTTGTTAATAATATACATGTTTAGGCCTATATCTCTGACACTATAAAATATGATGTTATTTTCATTTAGTTGTAAAAAAAAAGGAAAATAATGGAAAGATTGCTGTTTCACTTTAATAAATCCAAGTAGCATTTGACTGAAATTAACAATGTTTCTTAATAAATTCAGACAAAATGCAAAGGTTGCTTCTTAAAAAACGTGTGAATTCGAGTTTACATATGTATGTCTATATGTCAATAAGAACTAGACTAGATCTAGTACCGTATTCAAATGTAGTTAAACTAGTATTGCAGAATGTTTAAATTGACCTCAATAACATTAGCCTATAAGTATTTTACTCCTATCATGGAGTAGACTACTTTTAAATTTTAACGCAGGTTTCCCAGCTCTGGCGTCAATGTTTCCGCATGAATGATCCTTCGATACACTCGACGGGGACGGAATGTAGATTTAGAATGATCACTACGTTTGTAAATGTCAGTGTCGGGTGCAAAAAGTAACTATTGGGTCTGTTTAGATACCTCCCTGGTAAATGTGACAAGGAGTTTAATAACTTCGAATTTTAATAAGTTCTAACAAGTATTAGTCATATTTGTGTAGCAGAATATTTAAGCATAACAGAATTCTGTCTGTAAATCACATTTAAATGGTTGGCTAAATGTAAATTGTATTGTTTTAGAATAAAACAAAATTATGGTTACTATTCATTTTAATATGTCTGTTTCATCGACTCAATTGCAAATTTTGTAGGGTACATTTTGAAATTTTAGTATTGTCTTTGTGTTAAGATGAATAGTTTTGTGTAAAGATACTTCTTGGTAATCAATATTTTATTCGTTAATGTGCTTTTTACACCAATAAAGTAATGCATCATTTGGTTTTGATTTTTAAAACTTCTATTATGTTAGGTTTTGTTTATTATATAAATAAGATATAAAAATATATTAAACAACAACACTAACACGTTGAAACAGTTAAACCATTCATTCTTTAATAGGAATTAGCCTTCTTGCTCTTCAAATCAACATAAACGAGTGTTTCTTGTTCTAGAGAAATGATTTTCCAGTTTTGCTAGTAAGATATGAATAGAAAAGAAACAGTATGCTTAGTTCACTAAAATACAAAATTAATTGGTTTGAAATGTTCTAAAAACGTCTTTTTTTGTAATATGACAAATACGTTCATTACAAAATATATTTGTTATAACAACATGTGTAAACTTAAAAGAAGGAAATGATATTATACAAATTAAATTTGCGTATGATTACATTTTTAGAATACTTATTGGTTAATACAATTGTAAACTACAGCAATAAAAGTAGTGTGATTCATTCAAACAGAACGAACTTTAAAACACGAGTGTAGCAAGGCGTAAAAAAAAAGAGAGAGAGAGAGAGAGAGAGAGAGAGAGAGAGAGGTGCATGAGTCTACCACCTCATTTGTAGATTAATGTTAGATCCTAGACATATATGGACATATACGTTTTTCTTGGAAATGTGACGTAATGTATCATAAGATCTAGCAAGAACCAATAGATTTTCGCCAGCTGTTACTGACTCAGTATTTAAGACGTTTCATAAAACATACTTGGGTCCGCCTGGTTTCAGGCGGATCCTTGTCTATCATGATTATATTTCTAATAGAAATTGATACAAAACTTGTTTTGCAGCTGTCACAGTTAAACTATTACAGTTAAATAAAATTGACTTTAATAGTTGAAGGAGTATGTTGAGTCGAGTGAAGTTAGTTGAAGTAGTTGAATTGAATTAGTTGAAGAAGTTAAAAGGAATTACTTGAAGGAGATGATTTGAATAAGTTAAAAAAATTGAATTAATTAGTTATACAAGTTGAGTTGAATTAGTTAAAGAAGTCGAGTTGAAGGAAATGAATTGAATTAGTTGAAGAAGGTAAATTGAAAGAAGATACATCTGTGTATATAATACCCATCAAATATCTACACGGAAGCTGTATATGTCATGTAAATATGTATATTACATCACGTTCGCAAGTAGCTCCTAGTTCCTGTAATTGTTAGTTCACTCTCAGTACTGTAATACTGCGTTTCATTAACATGCCTACGAGTATTATGCCTACAACCATCCTACAAATTAATATCGCGATTATTATACAGTTTACAGTAACTACCGATAAAGTTCTGCACAGATAGACTTTACATTGATGAAGACTTAAACTGTGTACATGATCGACGGCTCTGTTGTGAACACAATGAATGCATTAAGCTTGCCGTAAAAAATACCAAGGCAAATCATAATGCACATTTTGTAGACTAGAAGATGGACAGGCGAAAGACACCACTAAATATTTATCAATCATGTTCAGACGAACGATGGAATTGTGCATGGTGTTGTGTGATGAGTTCGGACCACATCAATGGGCATCCCTGAGATTCAAATTCTGACTTTGTCATTTTCAATCTATTAATAACATTAATATAATATGTAATTTAGAAAAATAATATATAAAAAAAATGTTTTACAACTTGCTTTTATTATAAATGAGGATTTAAAACTTGTTCATATCATAAACCAGTTAATTAATTTATTAATGCTTGGGTAAAAGTAGCGTTCTAAAAATATATAACTAAAACTACAAACAACTTTCAGGAGCTCTTGCATTTAATAAAAAAGATTAAAGACCAAATTATTTTTCTCTCACACAACCACAACTATTGACTATTTCTCACGTCTGCTTGGTTAAAGAAATGAACGTTGTTACAAATTGTGTACATCATATAAACATGTATTACAACGTAATTATTGAATCAAGCAAAACAAATTGTATCTGTCTATGTATTTAATGTTACTGTCAAATAAATTCTTTTGTTGTTGCCTTATTTCGTTCTTTATTGACACGAAAATAAAATCCTAACTATGATATTATCAGAGAAATTTCAGAAATGTTAACTAGAAATATACCAAAGTATATTTTATAAAAAGTAAACCTATTAAAGTGTTTTAAAATGCATACAATGAAGTAAGAAAATACATTTCTAAAACTCTTTCTATGTATTTATTGAATTGAACAAGAAAAAGTTTCGTTACGACAATGACGTCACTAACACTAAATATTTTCATTAAGTATGTATAAAAAGAAACACAACTGAAAATTTCCTCACTTGCTTTTAACTTTTGAAACACGAATTGTTTATTTTTTAAAATGTACTCCGGAGTAACAATTAATATTCAAGCTGAAAGAAAAAGAAGTCTGATATTTCAACTAAAGGGTATGAGAGAATGCCCTAACTCTTTATGTAGAAAGACAAGACCTCAATGCCTAGTTAACTGGCCTTGTGGTCATATTACGAACTGTACTAATTGCCAACATCAAGCTTCTCTTTGCACTACTTGTGCTGTCGTGATTGAAATGTTTCAAACAGAAACAGATCTTTCTAGACAAGAATCTTTAACAAATTTAGCGGACATCTCACTAGCCTCTAACTTGCGAAGTAATTCTAGCAATCAGTTATACACTGGAGTAACTATTGATATTAAACTTGAAAGAAAGAGATGGCTGATTAACAAACTAAAGACCATGGCAGAATGCCCTAACACTTTGTGTAGAAAGGCTAATCCACAATGCCTAGTTAATTGGCCTTGTCGTCACATTACTAACTGTACGGATTGTCAGCATCAAACTGCTCGATGCAAAATTTGTTCTCGTACTATTGAAGTATATCAAACAGAAACAGATCTCTCAAGACAAGAAACTTTAATAAATTTAGCTGACATCTCGTTAGCCTGAGTATGTTATGATTTGGTTATGACAACACTAAAAAGAAATACATGTATGAAGATAAACTTAAACTTTTTTCAAATGTTAAAAATGTAGAATTTATAGTAGAGACAAAATTACATCATTCTTAAAATGCTTTGTGTTTGTTGTTATATATTTATAGTTTACAATTGTGTGATTTTAAGATGACTTAGATACACCAGAGAAACTTGGGCTCACAAAGTTTTGCTGAATATCCCCGTGGATAATTAGTAGGCATATCCTTAAACATATTTTTAAAACAATTTTACGAACTTCTCACTAGCATAAGAAATAGCTGGTGTTATTCTTCAAACAGTAATTACATATTCATGAGATGAAAGAAACTCTTTGTTACTCTACAATAAAAGTTATTTTTTTGTCTTTAACCCTTGAAGCGATGAGCTATAATATAATGAGTACATACAAAACAGAATTGCAATTTTGATGTTTAGAACTTAACTACCACACGCGTTTTAAGGGTTAATATTGTCTGTAGTAAGTAGTTAATATTAAACTTTTGGATCAATCACTAAATCTACCTTTGTAATTGTTGATTTCGAATCTTTACAGATCTACATATTTTTTTTTAAATAATAAAACAAATTCATGTGTCATCTGAATGAGAAAAATAATATATTCTACTAAATTTAGACTTGAAAATGAATGTACAGAGAATGAACTTTTTGTTCGATTATATTGTTTCTCTGTGTTATCGGCAGTAATGAGTTGCGCACTGACCAGAAATATTGTGGACGTAATGATCTAAAACATTTTTACTTGATTGTAGACGTGTAATGTTGCGGTAACTTCTTTATTCAAGCAGACAAAAATGTTAAGTCAAACTATAGACATTTTCTTTCAATAATCTTAAGTGTTTAAAGTAGAACATTAGACCCATGAAAACTTTTAAAAATGAAAAAAGTAATCATTAGACACTGGGAGGCCACCTGAAAATTATTTTATAGACAAATTTAAGAGGAGTTTAAGCCCCGAGTCTGAAGGTATTTTAGTCATTTATGTGTTTTTCACATTAATGAAGTGATATACGATTTGGTTTATATTTTTAGCAACTATTCAATTAGATTTTGTTTATAATATAAAAAAACATCGTGTAAAAAAAAGAAAAGCCTAAGTCTCTGAAAAAGCCAAATCAATCTTCATTAAACAGCTATAAGATATCTCTCTTTTTGCTGTGTATAGTCATAACCCTTGCTTCCGTACGAGTCATGTGTTCCTCTCTTCACTATTTCATGCCTGGCTAGATAAGTGAAGGCGCGAGACTTTTAGGCAAGGTTCACTATCATAAAGAATTAGCTGGTTTATAAATTTTGTAACCAACATATTTTATACAATTATCACAAATTATAAAAAAAAACAACACTTTTTAAACCAGCATAAAAATGATAAGTTAAAACTGCTTATGTTTATATGTTAAGATATTTAGTTGGCTAACGGGATTTCAAACAGCAAAGTTACTGTAATTCATTCACTGGCCCCAAAACACCCCAATAGAAAGAAAACTATATGGAGAGCTCCCTGATTTATAAACCACTGCGCAGTTTATCTCATATATTGGTCTAGTCATATGGACACTCCAACATAGCAATGAGAACGAGGAAGAAGAAGACTGTAATTCATTCAAGTGAAACTAACTTTGAAACGAGTGTTTCGCCGCACCCGCGTGATATGTTAAATGGCCTTGAGACATGTCATGAACCAAATAAACAGGACCAGCTATTCGTATTGTATTATTTACATTAAAAATGATGACGCCATGTAAAATCTTTGACAAGAACACAAGTTACTTTAGTAAAAACAAAATTGTAGTTTTAGACTGGTACAAATTCTAATTGCACCATATAATGTCTAGCGAGAATGTTATACAAAAATGTGATCCTGTTAAATTCTAACAAAAGCCTAGATAAATAAAGCCGATGCTAGTATGCTGCTATTCTGCTAAGTTCACATTCAGTCCGAATAGAAATTAGGCTACCGTCTTGTCATTTTTGGTTTCTAAATTCGCCGAAAACACGATGGCATTCATCAACTAAACTACCAGTATTATTAATGAAGATTTGAAACATAAAATCTTTCTTAAAATGTTTTGTGTTTGTTGATATAAAAGTATATTTTACTGTTGTGTGATTTTAAGATGACTAGCAATGATTAATGACAAAAATTGTGTATGTTATGTTCACATTGAAAGATGAGATTCTCCTGATAAACTAAGAGTTCGCAATGTTTGGTATGATATCTACGAGGATAATAAGTTAACTCTGATTTTGTATCTGAGCGGTAGACTGATTCCTGTATTGAAGATAAGTCTTGTATCTTCAGAAAGGACTCATAGGAGATATCCTGTTTTTTTCATAAATTGAAATTATAAAAAAAAAAACACAACACATACACGCAACTTTAACCCTTAAATTGCTGAGATGTTTTACAATGAGTGCGTGCAAATCGGAATCACATTTCTAATGTTTAGAGCAGTGATTCCCAAAGTGGTCTGTATAGTCTACTAAGACTTTTAAGGGGTCTACGAAAGTGAAAAAATAAATTGGGGGTCTATGAGATGTCCACGGGGGTCTACGATAATGGATTTCATTTAAGCAGGTCGTGAGTTAAATTTTCAGATCCCATTAATGTACTTATTTCAAGTATGAATATATGATTTGTAGTTTAGTTAATCCTTTAAACATTCTCGCTAATCAAATGAAAAAATTGATGTATTTTTTTCATTACCGATTTAAATTGCTTAATTTTGTCTACATTTAACTAATGCTTAACAAAAAAATTATTGAGAATCGGGATTCCTTCCTTTAAATAAATATAACTAACCTTGTGGGTAGATTGTTTCCTAATAAACAGTCCATAACGTGTGTGTATGTGTGTGTGTGTGTGTGGGGGTTGTCATCAAGAAAATAATTATACATTTTTTTTCTTTCTAAACAAAACTAAAAAAAAAGGAATTTAGGTGGCTTGATGATGTTGAAGCAGATCTACAACAGCAAAGAGTTCGGGCTTGGAGACAAAAAGTACAGGATAGATTTAAACGGAAGTATGTGAAACTGGGTTGAATGGATGGAAATTTGGGCACCAGTAAATCGGGCTCTTATAGACAAGGCATGCATTTGGGCACCCGAAAATTGAACATCCTTCAATAGCGATCTTCAGTTGAGGTTTTTTGTGTGGTTATGGAAAGAATGCGCAGAAGTTTAATTCCAGAAGTATAGTGAGGTGAGAACTGCATGAAAGGGAGGGGACTGTGTTACTGATAAAATTATTTTCTTGTTCTGTTTTCTAACAAAAAACTAAATAAAATTATTCACTAAATAAAAAAAAAACTATAAGGGATGTAACTATGAAAATGTCGTCTATCTTTCATATTTTGGTTATCTCCCATCTTGCATTCTTCTCTGCAGAAACGCATTCTCCTGACATCTACAACTCATTATTCATAAATGAAGCCCCGACGCCAAAAGCGTTTTCTTGCATTCTTCACTGCAGAAACGCATTCTACTGACCTGAAGCTCATTATTCATACTATTAAAAAACGAACTTTCGAATAATGTTGTACTTGAAAAATATTCTAATTTGAATTTATAGACCCATAATACATTGCAAATAAAACCGATTTGTTCCTTGAGAAGATAGGATACCCCACGTATTTAGATTTTTGCTTTGAGCGTCGCCGCCGAAAAAAAACTTATTCGATAAATAGTATTCAAGAAAACTCTAGCATAAATTGTGAGTTATAGTCCCAAATTTATTTAGCTAGAAAAATATCAGATTGAGTAAAGGTTGGGAAAAGGCGACTATGAAAACGTTATTTGAGTTTAGAACTCATCTCAATCATGACTCTTATACTGAAAAATTTCGTTTGAATTCTAACTTTTCCAATGCATAGTCTTTCTTAAAATACTTATGATAACTTCATGTGAAATTACAAAAACTCTGTCTGGAAATGGGAATGGCGGTAGAGTGAGAACGATTAATCCTCGCTCCTTTACTAATTTCTGCTAAAGATTGCTAAAGATTGCATTTGGCATTAAAGAATAGGTATGGGGCGACTCGATATAAGAATTTAATTTATAGTATATATAAATTATATTAGTGACAGATTTTTTTAATTTTGTAATTTCTTAACTATAATACAAAAAGAAAAAGTATTGATTTGTCCGATGGGGGAAATGCGATTGCATGTATCGCCCCTCCCACCTAATGATACAATTTGAGATTAGAGTGTGGTACGACATATTTACAATGGGTCACATATCAATACGTAGTTTATATTATATAGATATTCAATTAATTTTATTCACAAACTATGATTCTCCACAAAAATAGGACCGCCCCCCCAGCACTCAGAGGGCTAGAGTGGGGAGGGCAGTACATGCAATCGCCCCCCCCCCTAACCCCACCTATTGGCCAAAATACCAGAAAGGGAGCGACATAATATAAAAATTATATATTAATTCAACTAATTTTGTTCACAAACTATGATATCTCAATAAAAACGGACCGCCCCCCCCACTCAAAGGGTTTAGGTGGGAAGGGCAGAAGAGGTATTCGTCCCCTCCCCCCACCAATCGGCAAACAGGGAACGACATAATATAAAGATCGGTTAAAATATCAATAACAAGTTACAAGGATATAGATATTTAATTGATTTTGTTAGCAGGCTGTGATTTCTACCAATAAATTGGACCGCCCCCCCCACTCGAAAGTTAAGGGGGGGGGGGCGGGATTGATACCATCGCCCCCTCCCGACCCCACCAAATCGGCCAACATACTAGAGGGGGGGGCGAAATAATCTAAAAATAGGTTGAAATATAAATAATTAGTAGAAGGGGGGGTCGGCCGAGTGGGGGGGCGATCGCCCCTACCGCCCCCCCCCCTGGATCCGCCAGTGAGTCATGCATATTAACCAACGACTTAAATTCTGCCAAGTCACTGGTTTTCCTGGCTAGCTCAGGCAACCCATTCCATGCTCTAATAGCACTAGGGAAGAAGGAGTATTTGTACAAATTTGTCCTAGCATATGGGATGAGGAATGTACCTTTATCTTTGTGTCTTTCAGAGTATTTTATTAAATTTTGTTTTTGTATTTGAAGATTATGGTTCAGTGTTTTATGTATGATTGCTACTTTACTTTTGAGCCTTCTGTCCTGAAGGGTTTCTAAATTTAGTGATTTTACTAAAGGTGTTACTCTAGTCAAATGTGAATATTTGTTTGTTATGAATCTCACTGCTCTATTTTGTGTCTGTTCCAGTTTCTTAATGTTTTCTTTTCTTTGTAGAGACTCTAAATAAGTGGCATCCAGAACCGCATGATTGCCTGCAAAGTGGGCACTATTTCGAATTAAGTTACTGCCGTTATGCTGGCCACATGACACACTAGTAAGCCTTGGGCCACAGAAACAGATCCCCATGACATCGACTGCCCTATAGACCTCATGGTCTAAAACGGGAAATTTCAAAAGGGGAATAAATGTATAATTAAATGTTCGTTGAAAGGTATTTACTATTTGTATTTCATTGAAATAAAAAATAGAGAAATTATTATTATTATTATTATTATTATTGTTATTATTATTATTATAGAAACTAATATTCATTCACTGGCACAGTTAGTGTCGAAATTATTATTTGAATGTATCTTTATTTTTATATTCATTATTATTATTTATTATTATTGTACCAAAGTCTTTTGAGAAGAATGTAACAACCTTTTACATAAAAATTAAGCGCATTATAATTATTCTCCTATGAATTCAGTTAACCCATTGTAGGCTGCAATGGCACTGAAATTTTTCTAACCTATGAAGAAATATGCACTTATCTTTGTGTCTTCCTGGTATGTCTTTATTAAATCATATTTTAGAATATTTTTGTTTACAGATCTGCTTACGTCTGTTCTTTGGTAAGCTGTCTGAAAAAAAAAGCTTTACTTGCGTTTCAATTCTTTCATTATTACATGATAATTGTGGAGTCGCATGTCATAAGTAATGTAACAGTGGAAAAGCCCCAGGTGACAAAGGCTAGTGTTCAGTAGCTTTAGTTTATACCAAAAAGAAAATGTAAAGTGATGTTAAACTTTCTCGACTTAGTTTACTGTTTTTGGTAAAGGATTTAACTAAATGTCAGTAATCCTTCTAAAAGTATTCGTTGACACTGAAACCATTAAAGAAAACTGACTATGGTCTTAAGAATGTACAATGTACAATGGACACAAATCAATGTATATACCGGCACAAGTTTTTAAAAATAATTGTTACATTTGTTAAATCTGCACTTTGTGTTGGCTCCAACAAACCCCAGCGCTATATATATAGTTCTTCCATCGTAGTTCCTAGATGTCCACTTTCGTCACCCAGGTTTTATGCTTTCTCAAATGGCTGGTGAGACATATTTGAGCTAAGAAAGTTCGGCTGTACACTGGGCAGGCTATTCCAACTGGAACTTTTGTCAGTGGCCTTGATTTTTTTGGCACATTTCTTCTGGCAGTGCGAGGGACCATTGCATCCATCGCCCCTACCACAGTCCACCTGCTACTGACCATCCTCTTTTATTTTATATTTACTAATGATTTAAGTTGCGATTAGAGTGTATTACGACCTAACGAGCAAATGTGTTCAAATATCAATAAGTCGCAAGTGAGGCTTCTTCAGGATGGTGTGGGCTGCTTTGCAGGCCAGTTTTTAACTTTTAGTATTTTTCTCAGGTAGATCACGTCGGAGAGCATGGCCGGCCATAGGCTTAGGCAAAATAGGCAGCCGCCTAGGGCCTCCAACTGGTGAGGGCCTCTCACAAGACTGAAAAGAAATACAAATAGCAAAACTTGTGCCAAATGTTATTGTTAGAGTACTTACGGTTTAAAATAAATTGTCTAATTTTATGTTTTCTGTTTTTTTTTTGTTTTAGAATTTCATTTGGCCCCACCAAATTCACTTTGCTTAGGGCCTTCAATTATCTAAAGCCTGCCCTAGGGAGAGGTAACATTTTTTTTGTGTGTGCTTGTCATCTGCATGCTGTCCACGTTTCTGATGCACAGAGCAACGTGGGGAAAAACAGCCTGATAGATCCCTTGCTTGATACTTGTGGTGATACCTCGTCTATTCCACACATGTTTAGACAGTCTTGGATTCACTGACTGGCTTTGGTGTTTCGTAAGTCGATTTCATTATCGACGTTTCTGCTGTCGCAAAAGTGTGCTGCCAAGGTAGGTGACTCCGTCCAATGCATTTATTTTCTCCAAACATCAAGAAACATGGACAGTAAACTAACGCAGTGGAAACAGTCACCTCCCTTGGCAGCACACTTTTTTCATTGATAAAGATGACTCGAATTATTAACAAGCACCTTGAGATAATTGTTATTAATGTATAGCATTACGGATTCTACTGTAAAAGATATTTTCTATAAAAGAGAGAATAAACAAACGAATTGAACAGTTTTTCATCCACTTTAACGAATCAAAGTGACAAGTAATTGTCATACACATTGAACATATTCGATAAACATGTGTCGCCATCTGGTGTCTTACCAAATTGATAGTGGCTATCAGATTTCTACGGATTCAGCATCAGCTGCAGATGTTTCCACATAGAAACTGATTGAGCAATAGAGATTGAATGTACCAATGTCGTAGAAGGCACACGTAGTTAAGATGCTGCAAAGTCTCTCTCTAGCCAAGCTCTCTGCACCACTGCGCCACATGACCCTACTAACTCAAAGAACTTGAAAACTCAGGACTCCATATATTTTAAAATGTGTATAGATGTATTATGTAAAAATACAATTATGGATTTGACGTGTTCTCATGTACAACTTTGAAAGAGATTTAAAAACAATCATCATAAAATATGGACTTCAAAATTTAACCATCGACATTCAAGCAGGCAAAATAAGTACATCAACAAAAGGAAAAGAAAAAATAAGCAAAAAACAACAACAACAATAAATTCCTATAAAATTTTTGAATCTTTCTTAATTTTTTTTGTAACAACAAATATATGATAGAAAAATCTATTTTATAATATCTCTTTTACACAAGCACTAGCATACTTTAAGCTTAAAAAATATCACAAATATATCTAGATCGGTGGCTGATTGGTAAAGCGCATGTCTTACAAACCGGAATTTCCAAGGTTCCAATCCTGACGAAGACTGGGATTTTTACTTTCAGGATCTTTAGGGCTCCCCTGAGTCCACACAACTCTAATGGGTATCTAAAATTAGTTGGGGAAAAGTAAAGGCGGTGGTCATTGTGCTGGCCACATGACACCTTCGTTAAACGCCGATAGAAGAAACAGATTTACATCATCTGCGCTATAGATCACAAGCTCTGAAAAAAAAGGGGGTGGGAACTTTCCTTTACTTTATAGCTAAATCTTGCAATTGTTTCTTGCCTTGGTTTCAACGTATGTCTCTGTAACTGTCTGTCAACATATAGCCAGAACTTAAAGTGACCACGGTGGACATATTAATTGCTTTGTTTATCTCTAAAACATGTCAACAGTCAAGGCCGGCCTAAAGCCGATTTGATCACTTGCTCCTGGGCAGGGTCCCCGCAATTTACATTAAGCATATCACTATTGCGTTTGAATTTCTTCCTATGCATGTTGTATAACAAATATTAGTATTATGATCTATTCTAATTAATAGTAATTGTTGTTATTGTAAATAAATTTAGGAGAGGGGCCTTGCAAGCCTCCATTGAATTGGGCCCCGCAATTCGTAAAGCCGGTCCTGGTCATATTAATGTATTTCACAACTTATATATTTGGCGTAAACCAGAAGATTGTTTTAATTATATAAAACACACTTTTCTTAGTTAAAAGGTTAGAATTAAGCTTGTTTTTATCCGAGCCATGTTAAAACTATCGTCAATGATAAAGCAAAATCGTGTGCAACTATTCGATTCTTAACGTTTATAGTCTGTAATGATGTGAATTTTAACTTGTTTCATGTGCCTAAAATTTATTGATCATTGCTTAATCTCATGAAATGTAACAGATGTTAAAAATCGACAATGCCAATGAAGTTTCAATGACCATATTTGGTATGTGAATGGCAGTCGCCTAACAGATGGCAAATTTGCTCTTTCACATCTACTGCAGCTCAGCATGCACAGCAACCTTTTAAAGCAACAAACATTGTAATATTTAAATGTTTATATTTTTATGTAGTAAAAGGATAATGTCAGTCAGGGCCGGTTTTAAGTACGTAAAGGCTGGGATTTCTAATTTCATGATCTTTAAGGCGTCTCTGTGTTCACCCAGTTCTATTAGTTACTGACACTATGTGGGGTAACGTAAAGGCGGTTGGTCGTTGTGCAGGCTCTATGAGACCCTCATTTACTGTGGACCAAAGAAATAGATGAACTTTACAACTGCCCCATTGATCTCCTAGGGCTGAAAGGGGAACGTTACTTGTTTGCTCTTTGGTAACTAGAAAATTAGACTGACCCTACGAATGTGTAGTAATGTTTGTAAATCTGTTGCACATTAAAATAATTAGTTTGACCTAGGCTAATTGTAAATCCAATACTGTAGAATTACAGAAATGATGAATGTTATGTATCCAACACTAAAATCAGCAAACATAAACATCTTCATTGCAAATCCAAAGTCCGTATAACGATATCAGCGTACCCAGTTGAAAATATTTTCGCCTGTTACTAAAATTTCCCCAAACATGTCGTCCAACCATTTAAAAGCTAGGTCGATACGAGTAACATTGATTTCTGAATTCGTAATAGCCATCCAGCTAAAGAACGCAAATTTTCAGCAGCAGATGTATTTTGTTCGATTACTGTATATCGATTGTCACCATATTTGACTATTCTGTTTTAAGGTAGACAGTGTATATAAATAGGACTGAATATACTTGAGTTGTTTACTTGCATCTGAATAGTCAAACACCATTTAGAAAGAATGTATTCTGGATTAACTATTAATATTCAAGCTGAAAGAAAAAGACGGCTGATTAACAAACTTAAGGATATAACAGAGTGTCCTAACACTTTGTGTAGAAAGGCTAATCCACAATGCCTAGTCAATTGGCCTTGTCGTCACATTACTAACTGTACGGATTGTAAATATCAAGCCGCTCTATGCACAATGTGTGTGCGTGCTATTGAAATGTTTCAAACTGAAACAGACATTTCCAGACAAGAATCTGTAACAAATGTTAATGACATCTCAATAGCAGTAACCTCTGACTTGTCAAACAATAGTAGTAGACAGATTTACTCTGGAGTAACTATTAATATCCAAGCCGAAAGAAGGAAATGGCTTATGCAAAAGCTAAAGGGTATAGTGGAATGCCCTAACGTTTTGTGTAGAAAAACACATCCACACTGTCTTGTCAACTGGCCTTGTCGTCAAACAACTAACTGTACGGATTGTCAACATGAAGCTGTGGTATGCAACATCTGTGCATGCAATATTGATTTATTTCAAACAGAAACAGATTTACGCAGACAAGAAGCTTTGAGACCTATTGACATTTAGCACATTAAGTCGCTAGTGAGCATGCCTTGTGAGTCCCGATACAACTCACCAAGCAACAACGTAGTATTTTGTGAACTATCCTCTAACTCTAGAGCATAGAATCTTTCTGATCCTAAATTTTTTTGGAAGTATGAAACTACCTTCCCTTTAACCAATAGCCATCGCTCCCACCTCGGCACACCCTTAGGCCTACTATAAATTCAAATAAATACAGTCTTTTTTCCCATTTAAAGCAAATCGAATTTATACTGTTATAAATAAAGAAAGGTATTTAAGATTCAGGTTGAACGAATACGAAATGGACCTGATTTACCAAAACGAACGATCACGTGATAATATTGATAAAACAACGAAATAAAACTGTCATGTAATAACCATTGTTGATTAAGATTAGATCGTAATTTGTATAGAAGAGATAGAGAATCACGTGGCTAAATGTTGTTTGTGTACGATTTGGTGAATGAGGTCCATTAGGACAAGGGATCTGTCACTAGGTTCACAAGCTGGACAGAACGCTTACCTTCACAAATCCATATCTCAGGATTTTCAGTTGACTCACCGCTACCACTGAACGATCTATATCGTCCTACAAACGTGTGCTACACACATGTTTAAAAATACAGTGTTACTCTACCATGGAAATCCTTACACAGTACCGGACCTCTCGTTTCACTAGGCTCAACGTTCAGCGTCTCACATCTAGACTAGGATGGCTGCCTTATCTTGCAGTATGAGCGTTGGAATGTCGTTCGGTCGTCTCGGTAGCCTTGGGTTCAAACCTTGCCTCTGCCATCCCCCGTCATCCTGGATGAGGTTAGGACTAGGAGGTAGACTATCTTCAACTCTGAAGAAACACCCAAAACATGTCAAACATTTTACAAAAACCTTTTTTTTTTACAAAGACAACAACAAAGTAGCCCAGTAAAATAAAAAGCTTGACTTGTGTGAAATAAGAATAAAGGAGTGGAATTGTTGAATTTTTGTCAGTTGTCTTTTTTTTAAATCTACAGGACAGTAATAATAATCTTTTCCTATTACACTTGCAACACTGTTTCTCCTCAAAACATTGTTTCTACTCGCAACACTTTCTCCACACAACACTGTTTCCCCACACAATACTGTTTCCCCACAACAACACTGTTTCCCACCCACACTGACAGAAAAGTGACGTCCTCAAATTGGATTCCCCAAGGTCGATGCCATTCAAGTTTTTATAAGATTCATTGGTTTTGGTCATGTATGTAGGAGGTAAGGGGGGAACAATCGATTTGAAATGTAGTGGCAAATTGTTATGACTTTTAACTTTTAACTAAAGTCAGACAAAATGCGTATTAAATGGTCTACTAAAATACCTCTGAAAGAAATAGTTCTACTTTAAAAACTAATACATATTTTTGACTATTTCTAAATAGTTTTAGGAATTAAATTTAATTTGGGGCGTAAAAAAGGGATTTGTTTATTTTTAGCGGCCCCTGTAAGGAGGGAAATCCGATATTAGATCTGTTTAAAATGTTCGTCTCTGTCCGTCTGTCTGTCTGTCACATTGAGATCTCAAAAACTGGAAGAGAAATATAGAATCATATTTCACCATGAATTGTGGCTTGCAATGTTTTGGTGAAACGGCCCATTTTTGTTTTAGTATCACTCATTGAAATATATCTATAAAGATATAGATATCTATATAAAGATCTATAAAATGTAACAGAAAAGTTCAAAGCAAACATAAATATTCGCTAACTGTATTGTTTTCTAGTACACTATGAAAGTAAAATTAAAAAGGAAACATTTATGTTGGTTTATAAAGGCTAAGAATGTACGTCGTATGTAAATGTCATATACTTTTTTTTAAAATCGACTTTTTATACAGCTATTGCCATACAGTAACATGACGGCCGCACCCTTATCATTCCTAATTGTAACTCTCAAAAAGTTCTAAATAATCAGATTTTATTTATTTTTTGTTTAGTGGCTCTTCAGTATAAAAGCAGCTTATTTTTGTGCGTTTTGTATGTCGGTCTTCTGTCAGATACATTTAGATCGCAAAAATAAATAAATAATTAATCCACTAGTCTTTTCTAATTGTTGTAGCGCTGTGCCTTGTTGATGTCCAAGAGCTGAGCCGAAGGCTCTTCGAGCTCTAAGTTTGAAAAAAAACCTGTTTGGACGCCAAACAGTAAAAAAAAAACCTGTGAGAACACAGTTCTGTTTGAGAGAGACCCGAGTCAATGCCTATGTAAAACATTGCTGTTTCCAATGCCTTTGGCCCCCGACGCATGCTTGGCTGCACATGGCCGAAGGCCGAGGGCACCGGGAGCCTCCGCCATTTTCCTTCGTTGTACCAAGCTAGCTGTGCGGGAACCGCCATTGATGTAACGGTCCCTTTGAGGAACAGCGCATGGATGTGGGACGTGTTCGTGGGGACTTTTTTACAACCCCCGCCCGTACAATGGGTGGACTCTCGTCTACCCGTGGGCATCCCCACGGGAGTCTTGTGTTGCTACCCATTTACTATGACTGAAGTTTTTTTTTAGGATACAAGGGAAGTAACAATAAAAAGGGTTTCCTATTTCTTTTTTTTTTAATCTCCCTTCCTTGTACATTATTTTCTGGAAAAAATATATTCATGAATATAGCAAATATATTTTAAGAAACTAATAAATCAAAAAGCCTTTTCAAAAAGATACTTTTTCTTAAAAGAATTTTATACTTTACTAGTAGACTGGCGACGTAGCCTACGCCGCTATTTTGCAGGGACGGCCTTAGGCCACTGCAACCTATGCGTCCGCAGTGAGCACTGCGATTTCATAGGAATTAAACCATTTTATAACTTATAACAGATTTCCTGCGGCCTCCTCATTTACCATGAGCGCCTGAAAATCTCCTGAAATTGCAAAATATACGAAAAAGTCCTGGAAATATTCGAAATGATTAAAATCTTTAAAACACTCATACAAATCTCCTGAAATATATAGACAAAAATTGACATTATGGGTTGTCATTCAATATGAAAAACGCCAATCATACGCGCAATAGAAAGAAAAGGTATTATGCTATACCCGTAATAGTGGAATCTGGTGAAAGAAGCTTCTCGCGCCTCAATGTAATGAATAATTACTTAAGGTCAACAATTCTCGAAGATTGAAACATTTGGTAATTTTTGCTATTGAGCGTGATCAATGTAGGAAACATAATTCTTATGATATACTGTATGACTTCGCTACACGCAAGGCTTGTAACTGATTCTGTAGGTAGTAAAGAATGAATAAAATGCAAAGAAGAATTTATTTTCTAATAGAAACTCTTAATTTTCACTTGTTATCCGTCTTTCCTACCCAAACTTGACCCTCGAAATCCATTTCGCAATAGTTTCCCATAATGGTTAAGTCCAGCCCTGCTATTTAGTGACGGGTGAATACTACTTATTCTACCCCACCCCCTCTTTTTTTTTCCGCCTCTAAAATTACGTGAGGTAACTCTAGTCCTACTTGCAGAAATAAAAGAGTGATCTTTCCATTACTTGGTGTCCAAACTCTTGAGCTATGAAGAGAATTATATATATATATATATACATTATAAAAAATTAAATCTGACTAGTATAAATCCAGTTACCACACAAGCAGAAATAGTTGGCTATTAGACCAGACACGTCAGCTGACACAACTTAATAGTACATCATTGGACGCTGTGCACAATATCGAGAAAAGGAGAGAACTTCAAATGGAGCTTTGTGACAGAGAGGGAGGAAGGCAAATGAGTAGCGTAAGGAATGCAAAAAAAAAGTTGTTTGCAAGTTGTACATTATCATTTACATATGAGACATGCATGTGCTATTATTTATATATAGACGGCATTTTATAGAAATCAGAATGGTTTTTACGAACTCTTTTTTTAATGTGCATAAAAAAAACCTACAGAGTCAGTCTGTTCATAAATATTTTATGATTTGTAATATTATTTATAATTAAAAAAAAAGTTTATCTTAATTTTGGAAGCATCCAATGCTAAAGAAACATAAGCAGTTTAAAAAAATAAAGCAAATCACTAAATGGAAAATAAAAGGGGAAATAACATTACAAATGCCCGCTTTATACCAAGTGGTCTAATATCCCTTTTGTTTTTAAAGCAAATATCCAATAATATAATTCAAATTTTTGTCAGTGTTAATAATTGTAACCGTCAAACAGACCATTAACTCTTTCTCTCCGTAATTATTTACCACATTCTGGTGGAATCAACGTTGGTATCGTTAGTTAGGAGAGAAAGAGTTAAGAAGAAACTATTTTTAACGTATAGGAAATTGTTGATTTTCTTACTGAAACGTCAGTTCTGAAATGATTTTTAACTCTTTCATAGTGATTCTTTACCATTAAAGATAATCGTAGACCCCCAATGAATTAATCTCAATCAATGGGAACACAAATCCTAAGATACTAAAATGGCTTATTCTCTTTCTATACAGAGGTCATTCTCGACACTTAGCAGTTTTCTAAATTCCTTACGGTATCAGAATTCAATTACACTGGTGTGCACTCTTGAATCTTACAAAATCTTAGGGTTTATAACAAAACCACGAGCTTACTTAGACTTACTTAGACTTAGGTCCTCCCGCGCCGTTCGGCGCATTGGGCGGCAAGCTGACTCCATAATGATCTGTCACTGGCAATGTCTGAAGCCTCCTCCCACCTGGTGTCCACTGTTCTGAGGTCCTCCATGAAGGTGTAATATGAAGGTAATACGAGGACGTCCCTGTTTGCGCTTTCCTCGTTTTGGCTTCCATGTTATCACAACTCTTGGTGTGCGTAATTCATTTTGACGTAGAACATGTCCCGCAAACCTCATGCGACGCTCAGTCACAACCTCACTAAGTGTTCGACTTCCAGTTCGGCATAGGATTTCCTTGTTTGAGATCCGCTCAATGTTCGACTTCCAGTTCGGCATAGGATTTCCTTGTTTGAGATCCGGTCTGTGTAACTGACTCCCTAAATCCGTCTCAGCCATCTCTGTTGAGCCACATTTAGTCTTTTCTCAATTTTGACAGATGACTTCCACGTCTCACATGCATATGTAGCAGTTGGAATGACGATTGTGTTGAGAAGGTATATTTTTGTCTCGAGTCCAATGGCTTGGCTAGTCCAAATAGGCTGCAGCCTTTGGAAAATGCTCCCTGCCTTTCCTATTC
This sequence comes from Biomphalaria glabrata, assembly GCF_947242115.1. Taxonomy (NCBI): domain Eukaryota; kingdom Metazoa; phylum Mollusca; class Gastropoda; family Planorbidae; genus Biomphalaria; species Biomphalaria glabrata. Next base: position 9,611,564 of record NC_074721.1, read on the forward strand.
GGCACGCTACATCATGGTAAGCATCTCCATCATTTGTTATGATGCTGCCAAGGTACGTGAACTTGTCCAGCTCTTCAAGCTTTGACTCGCCAAGTCTGACGGGGACGCCCTTTGCCTTATATCCCACTCGCATAATTTTAGTCTTATCCAAGTTTATGCGGAGGCCAATTTTGGGTGCCTCTCTGTCTAGGCTCTCCGTCATTTCTTGAATGCATTTATTTGTAGCCCCGAGTAGTGCAACATCATCAGCAAAGTCCAAGTCCGTCAATCGGAGTTGTTCATGCCATGGAATACCAAAGGCAGTCTGGTTCATTGCTCTCCTCATTATGTAGTCGATGGCTAGGAGGAAAAGGAAGGGAGATAAGATGCACCCCTGTCTCACACCTGTCTCGATTGTAAAAAACTCTGTTGTTCCCTCTTCTGTTTTAATGCAGCAACTAGACTGACTGTAAAGGTGTCGTAGGACCTGGACGAATTTTTCTGGGATACCGTATTCTCTAACTATTTTCCATAGTGATTCTCGGCGTATTAGCTCAATGAGTTGTCTTTAGAAGAGGTAAAAACGAACAAACAAACGAACCCAAAGTTGTACACACAATGAACCTCTTTATGATAATACTATGGAAAAAATAGTTTAATGTTTTTTTTTTGTATTTTTCTTTAGGATTGATACCCGCAAACAAAACAGTTGTTCTATTCTATAGAGTTAAATAAATCAACTCGTTATGACTATCAGACAACTATTTAGATACATGTGCTGGTAAATAATACACTTCGGAAACAAAAAACTATTTTGGAATAAATTTATAATGGGCCAAGAGTTAAAAAAAAAGATCTAGATTTATGTCATTATGAAATATAAATATAACAAAAAATGAAATATAATTGTTAAAAAAATAATTGGTTCCAAAAACTTCTCCAGTCTTAGGAATAGAAAAGTTCATTATGAATCAAATCTATGAGGAAGATGAAGACGTCTAACATTGGCACATAAATAGGAGAGTGTCAAATAGAGGTCATGACATAGCTCTTCTACTCATTCCCATCCGGAAACACCCCAACACTCCGTGGCAAGAGTTAATCGCAAGGGGAATAATTCTATAATTACATTTCGTTGAGCACATTTACCAGTTGTCCCTTCTTGAACAAATATAATACTGTCTACCTGCTACTAAAATCGTTTCAATTTTAGGGAATGCAACGCTTTGGCTTAATATTAATTCGTACATACTAAAATGTTTGTAAAATGTTTTACATGTTTCGGATGTTCCTTCAGAGTTGAAGATAGTTTACTTCCTAGTCCAAACCTCCCTGCAGGACGACGGGGGATGGGAGCGGGCAGGGTTTGAACCCTGGACCATCGATAAATTCAAACGACAGTCCAGCGCGCAAACCGCACGACCAGGCAGCCATCCTACTAAGTCCAATTTGTTATTTCCAACGACTGCTATTAACTTAAAAAAACAACATAACAACTCTATATTGTGATTCTCATGGAGTTTTAGAGTTGTCTTTCTAATTCCTTAATATAACTTCAACATCTATCTATCAAATAGAATATGCATCCTCCGTTTGGGAACCCCTCAACTCAAGAAAACATTAAGAAAATGGAACAGACACAAAATAGAGCAGTGAGATTCATAACAAACGAATATTCACATTTGACTAGAGTAACACCTTTAGTAAAATCACTAAATTTAGAAAGCCTTCAAGACAGAAGACTCAAAAGTAAAGTAGCAATTATACATAAAACACTGAACCATAAACTTCAAATACAAAAACAAAATTTAATAAAATACTCTGAAAGACACAAAGATAAAGGCACATTCCTTGTCCCATATGCTAGGACAAATTTGTACAAACACTCCTTCTTCCCTAGTGCTATTAGATCATGGAATGGGTTGCCTGAGCTAGCCAGGGAAACCAGTGACTTGGCAGAATTTAAGTCATTGGTTAATATGCATGACTAAATGCATGACGCGTAGGACGTAATCATCTTCTTTTTTTGAAGTAACGTCTGTATTATATAAGATAAGATAAATGTTTTTTTGTCAAGCCTCCATTTTTGGCATCAATAATTACATTTCAAATAACTTAGAGCTTGACTTTACGTACTTTAATACTGGTCTATTTACTTTTTTTGCAGTCTCCCCCCCCCCTCAATACATTTCTTGTGCAAGGCGTACACATCATTTTTAAAATCATCCTGATGAATGCTACTTACGTAAGATGAACATGTATTTTTATATATATATATTTTAAATATAAAAACTGATTTAATAATAATGCTAACCATAGTTGTCTTGAATGTTTTTTTTTTGTTTAACACATCACTGTCCTCTAGTTGTTAAATGTGTCTATACCATCATTATGTTGCACTTCACAGCACAAGGCTGACCAGTAGGAAGTCAACTGTCCATACTATCAGGACACCTCACAATTGTGTGCGAACATGGGAGAAACAGACCTTTCCAGATAACAGTAACTTGCATAAACATGCGGATATCAAGATAGAAGCTTAGAGAATTTGACAATGACGATTGTATCCAGGAAGACCGATCTACGCTACATTATAATGTGAAACTAGCTACCGAAAGAAGGGAATCAGTCGCTAGTCAATCAGTCATTGTTTCGCGTGAACTACTTATTGTGCTTCTTCACTCTTGGATTTTGACAATAAATAATTTCAGCTTTAAAGTATTGTAAGTCAAGTTTTCATTGTGATTTATAGTTTGAATTCCATTGATTTGTTGAACAGAGTTTTATGACATTAAACTCAAGATATTAAAGTAATTAAATTCATGGTACAGCTTCTTTAGTGTATCCAAGTAGAGAGTTGCAATATACTTATAGCTACCTCCGCATGCCCGTATGCGTATGATTATGGAGACAATGTAAAGTTCTCAGAAAAATACAATTGTGACACTATAAAAATTAAGTTATTTTGTAACAGGTAAATGGTATACCGGAAATTAGGTCAATGATTATGTATAGATCTATACGTCACTTGTGGTTCCTCAAGGCTGTCATTGCCGGAAGTGGTAATGGATATAAGCACTTCACTACCTATAAAATGCTTCCTAATGGCATGCGTATCAAATAGGCTCTGACATACAGTCCAGCTCCAGGCCTTCACGTGTGGCTCAGATATTGAGTCCGGCGGAACTGTTTTCACCCTGCTGTGTGGACACAACGTTCTGACCATAAACTAATGCCCAGACATTCATCTCATTTCCATAATATGATCCAAAGTCTCTGATGGAGACCATCATACGTAGCTACAGCAACACCAAAAGTGAATCAGCTCCAAAAAAAGAGAAAACTGAAATGCGGAAGATAACGACATAGACCTCTGGTCACTGGTCAATAATCCATATAATCTACATCCAGGGTCGAATTTAAGAAGGGCAGGCGGTCTCCTCAAGAAAGATATTGTAGTAGATGCCCCTTCAATTTTTCAAACTTATTAATAAAGATTCACGTATAAATGAGACTATTTATATCATTTTAGATAAAAGAAACATGGTTATTGTAAATTTAATCTCAATTTCCTTTAACAAAATATTTAATATGCATATTTTAGTTTTAAAAAAAGTGTATATTTTTTAGTTTGTCGAGGGTAAGGCCCATGGTTGACGGCAGTTGACGCACTTTCGTAAAATCGGAGATGTATTAACTTATTTCGAGAATGCTAGGAGCTTACACTTCTTAATCATGACATTTTTTCTAGTCGTACAATTCGAATAAAAAAATGTTAGACCCCCCCCCCATCAAAATTCGGATATATTGAATCTCTTTTGTGTAGGTCCCTTTCTTGGGGGATCCCCGGGGCTGTAGCCACACCTGCCCTCCCTTAAATCCGGCCTTATTTGTTGGTGACACCTAGAATCTTTCCATAACAACTCGATTTCTTTGGCTAGGAAGGATGTAGGTGGATAAAAACAAACACAATGCTAACTTATGACCAGCGGCGTCACTAAAGTGGGTGTCACCCGGTGCGTTCAGCTAATTTGTCACCCTCTGGTTGGTTTGTTCTCTTGTTAAACCATAATCTATTGAGCTAATTACTTACATTCATTTTTGGATAGACAACCATAAAACGATTATCGATTTTATTTTATAAGCTAGATTTGCTTATAACTTTTTTTTAATGGCTATTACATCCATAAAAATGCAAGATTACTAAAATTACAAAAAGAGTTACATCAGTATGTGTTCTTTATCAGACCCGAAAGAGCTTATTACAAAACATGCTTACATTAGTTGTTAGGTTTCTAACGACGAATGAAACCATGCAGCTTTCATGAAATAAAATTAATTAAAATGATCTATGAAACATGTTAATCAACCGAAGGCGTACAAGAATAAGCACAAAGCTCTTAAAAATTAAAAGTTTTTTTTCTAGGTTTCACTCTACCAATATTATTAATAACTTCATTCAAGTCAATTTCTTTTACGATTTTTCTTTCATGAGACAGATTTGCTAGAATTGAAATTCGTGTTTGTCCCTTTGTCGATTTCAAATAACTCTTAATTGGCTACACTTTTATAAAGCATGACGCCAATGATACTCAGATGGTCTGATCTAATCTAGTCTCTTGACTTTAATAGAAGAGATGCTGTGACAGTATGCGTAACCGAATTCCTTCCTTTGTATCCCGGTCAGCAGCTCTTTTAAGCAGGTCAGTCCTTTCTTGTACGTTGTCCAGCCAGATTTTCTTTGTTACCTCCACTGTACAGCGAGTCATGTCTTACAATATGACCGAATCAGCTCAGCTTTCTTCTCTTCACAGTATTTTCGACAGTCAGAGAGTTAACTTATAAAGTAAAAACTTATTTGTCTTCTTTTCCTGGTGTCCTGGAAGGCTGCCTGGTCGTGCGGTAATAGTCTCGATGGTCCCGGGCTCATACACTGCCCCCTGCCATCCCCCGTCGTTCTGCGGGAGATTCTGACTAGTATGTAAATTATCTTCAACATTCGAAGCATGTAAAACATTTAACAAACATTTTACAAGACATTTTACAAACATCTTATACCCAGCATTTGTCTGTACCTTTATTCTCTCATTATTCTTTCAGCCTCAGTGTCCATGTTTTACAACCATATAGAGGTACAGGGACTGCTAGCAAAAATTGTAGTTTTTTTTATCTCTTGTTATGTTTGACACTATATATTTAAATGAATCAACTTTTTCTAATGTATACAGTATGTGCAACATCTCACAGTATCTTCACCACAAACAAGAATTTTGCTTTTTTCAGCACTGATTTCCACGCCAATTGCTGTAGCTGCTGCATCCAGTTTTGAAGTAATACCTTGTAACTGGTCTAAATTTTCTCCAATGAGGTCTATATCATATGCAAACCTGAGATTGGAAATAGGTCAAGCTAGGAGTAAATCCTTCTTAGTGTTTCCATCATAAAATGCTCCCGAATTAAGTTAAAAGAGCTGGGAGAGAGAATACGTTCTATGGCTGTCCTGAGACTTTCTCCAATTTGGTTGTTCAGAGCTATTCGCATTTTGATATAAGGCTTTGATACCATTGATAATGTTTTTATCTATGTTGAACTCCCTGACACATGCCTTTATGCCAAACCAGAAGAAAAGCTTTTTTGAAGTCTATGAAGTTGTGCACCAGTTTCTTTTTGGTGGTCTGATATTAAATATTTTTACAACTGTGTTTCAACTGCTCTGAAGCCTGTCTTAGCCTTGCGCAGATTGGTAAGAAACAGAAAGGCATAGTGAAAAGATTGAATGTCAAACGAAAATTGAAAGTCATACAAATTGTAAAAATTAAGCACTGTCCAGCTTTTAGTTTCTAAGAGGTTAACTTTTGCTGCTTCTAGATGTCATCTCAGTCTTGGTATTTGTGTTGAAATGGTAAATCATTTTATAGAATACTTAATTTAAAACGAATATCTACATTACTTCATCGGTTGTAGTAATAGATGGCTCTATATGACAACAGATAGCAATAAACTCAGGTGTACATCAATGAACAGTCTTAGGTCCACTGCTATTTCTAACGTACATAAAAAGAATTACCTAATAGCATTATTTCAGGCGCTAATGTCAGATTATTGCAGACGACTGCATAATATATAGAACCAGGGCCGAATTTAAGAATTCGGAGGCCCCATGGCGTAATTTTTGTGGAGGTCCCTACCATTTTTCCAAAGCTTTAATAAAAATCTACTTATTAATAAAAATACTAATATCTAAAAAATTCCCTATTTTAGAAGTACTTGTAAATTTAATTTAATTTTCCTTCGTCATAAAAGTAAATAATCTAATATGCATATTTTAGTAACAACAAAATGTAAATGTTTGGGTTTACACAATGTATTAAATTCGGAGCTACTGTTGTATATTGCGAGCAATCTATAAGCGAGACTTTTTAACCATATTTTTTTTCTCTACTGTGAGGGACCCTTTCTTGTTGAGATCCCTAGGTAGTAGTCCCATCTGCCCTACTTTAAATCCGGCCCTGTATCGAACAACGAAAACAACACAAAATTTTACATAGATAATTTTTCTTTCCACCTAAAACTTTTTTAATTATAAAGGTATAACAAAAAAACGAACAACTAAATAAATAAATACTATTTATCTTGTTCATGTTAAACCAGTTACACAGACTAAAAACTCCAATTCCCTAGGTGTTATAACAAATTATAACTTTCATGAAATACCCCTAGTGTTTAAATTATATAAAAAAAATCAAACACAGCATTAGGAGTAATAAAAGAAATGTTTACACAACAAATAAGAACATAAAAATAAAATTTTATCTAATCTTGGTTAGGCGGCTTATAATAGAATAGTGTTTTATATCAAACGAATATTTACATTTAATTGGCATATAGTTAATGTTAAAATCATTAAAATTTAGAGACTTAAGAGTAATTTTATGTAATATTTTTCAAGTTCGAAATTTGTGATTTTCTTTTTCTTTTGAAACTGTTGATTTAAGAACAATTTTTTTCTAATAGTGCGAGTAAGTTTAGAAATACATATATGAGAAACTCTAATTAAACTTACCAGTTAGATAGCCCATCGTGCTACCCTTATCATTAGGGCCTAATGGTAACCCATAGGTTGATCTAAGCGGGTCTACACATTTTGTCATATTCTGTCTTAATCTTTATTAAATTATACTTTATAGATATAAATCCCATTAAGGGGAGGTAATTTAAATACACAAAACGCTTAAGCTTTTCTAATAAAAGCTAAGAAAATGATAAATACATTAATTTGAATCTAATGATGAAAACTTCTTATTGTTTATAATAAACTATAGTGAACTTAAAAAGAAAAAGCAGCTACGAAAACATGAAATCCATTCAAAAGTTATAAGCTAAAATAATTGTAACTTGTAAATTGTAACTAAAACTATTTCTTCATCTTCTAGCCAGCTTATTAGGACACAGCAGCATATTCGTCAAAAGTTATAAGCTAAAATAATTGTAACTTGTAAATTGTAACTAAAACTATTTCTTCATCTTCTAGCCAGCTCATTAGGACACAGCAGTATATCTGTTAATAAAACTCTATAATACTTTGGACTATATACAAATATATCTATCGCCTCTTTTTGTCATGGTTAGGCGGCTTGGTGAAGTCAAGTGAAAATCACATTTACAGCTTAATTTTTAGATATTTTATGATCAGACAACATTTAAAGGTAACTAAAACATATTCATTCTTCTGTTTACATTTATTGATACGTTTTGCGATTTACTTATTCCATAGTTGCTTATATATAAAGTGTACTCATTTCGTGCTATCTACATTACGTTTTGATATAAAGATAGGTCAATAAATAAATATATATATTATATATGTGTGTAAAGTGAAATAAAGTAACCCTTTCAGACCTTGCGATCTATGGGGCAGATGATGTAAAGAAGGTCATCTGTTTCTGTGGTCCATGGTTAACGAGGGTTTCATGTCGTCAGCACAACGACCCACCACTTTTACTAAGTTACCTATTAGAGCGGGTGAACTCAGAGGCGCACTAAAAATCACCGGGTTTCGAACCAGGGAACCTTGGTTCGGAAGCCAAGCGCTTTACCACTCAGCCACAGTGCATCTATTAGATATATGTAAAAATTAAATAAATTTTTACAAATGAATTATAAAATTGTTTAGAAGCATGTATAGTTAAATAATAAATCAGAGGACTGTAAAAATATAAAGTCCATTTTTGGACATTTGTTTTCAATTGTACATTTTGCATCTACACTTTTCTTGTATTTTATTTATTTCTAAGCCAGGCACAACAAGTTTCAAAGGTCGAACATAAAATTACTCCCTTAGTCCCTGCATACCCAAGTACAGCTGTCCCAAATCTTTATATATAATTCTCTTCTTCCCTCAAAAGTTTAAACAAGAAGTAAACTAAAGATCACTCTCTTATTTCTGCGGATAGTCCACGAGAAAACACAAGAGTAGTGTTCACACTACAGATGGCTGCCTGAGCGCTGGACTGTCGTTTAAATTTATCAAACCCTGCCCGCTCCCATCCCCCTTTGTTCTGTGGAAGGTTTGGACTAGAAAGTAAACTATCTTTAACTCTGACGGAACATTCGAAACAAACATTGTTAAACATTTTACAAACACAAAACAGCAGCGCCGGACTTAACCATTGTGACTTAGAAGTCATGGAAAGAGATTTAGTAATCTACTATGTATATATATAGTATATATATAGTATATATATATGTAAATAGCAGGGCCGTACTTAACCATTGTGGGGCCCTATGCGAAACGGATTTTGCGGGGCCAAGTTTGGGTAGGGAAGCGGACAATAAGTGAAATTTAAAAGAGTTTGTATTAGAAAGTAAATTCGTCTATGCATTTTATCCATTCTTAACTACGTACAGAATTACTTTACGAACCTTGCGTGTAGCAAAGTCATAGAGTATATCATAATAATTCTGTTTCCTACAAAGATCACGCTCAATAGCAAGAATTACCAAATATTTCAATCTATCTTTGAGAATTGTTGACCTCAAGTAATTTTTCATTAGTTTGAGACGCGAAAAGCTTCTTTCACCAGGTGACACAATTACGGCTGATGCATAATGCCGCACGTAAGATTGGCGTTTTCCATATTGAATGACATCCCAAAATGACAATTTTTGTCTATATATTTCCGTATATTTTAAGGACGTTTTGTATATTTTGCGATTTCGGGAGATTTCCAGGAGCTCCTGGTAAATCGACACAATGGTTATACAATGGTTTAATTTAATAATGTATACACCTTGAATTAGAGCGGGTCCTCTGAAAGTGCGGGTCCTATGAATTTATATATACAATTCTCTTCTTCGCAGGATTTTTCGCAGTTTGGTACAAGCTACCACCCATGGCTCGCACATTGCCTCCCTTACATTTACGTAATTGTTTTAGAATTGGTGTATTTTTATGAAAAAAATCGCTTGCATAATTAATTTTATAAACTAAACGGTTTGTTTTTAGAAAACCGAAAGTAGCCGTTGCACCTAAACTTTTCAAGCCGCATTTAATATGAAATAATATTTTTCATATCTCTTCTAGTTTTCGAGATCTGAGTGTGACAGACAGATAGACGGACATTTTGCACAAACCTTTTCACTGTACAACATTGTTAACTTTATATGTTAGGCACGTGCTTCCCCACGTTCAATCAAACAAAAACTGCAAACATTGACTGTGGCTGCCAAAACTGTCAATAACTTTACTAACGAATCGCTTTTGGTCGCGATGGACAAACTGGCGATGAACGCTTATTGTGCAGTTTTGATATTCTTCTTTGCAGCTTTTGTGTCGTTTTAGGATGAAGACAAAAAACATGTTGAACTGACCATTATTATTGCTCGAAATGCGAGACGTAATGAAGAAACTTGAGAATCAAGATGTGTAATGTAAAATTGTGTTCTGTAATAACTCCAAAATCCAAATGTGTTTTTTTTTGTGTCTGTCGACTTCGAATTCTCGGCAGCAACAACTTAATATCTGGTATCAAGTTTTTCTGCCAGCAGTCTCGCCTTCCTCAAGATGACATATCTGACGTGTTACTCAAGATGGTCAAGTTGGTTTTTGATTATTCCATTAATGTGGCTGCTGATGTGCTATTGAGCGGCCACAATGTTAAATTGGAAAAGACTGGAACACCACGGAAACTGGTAACTGGTTCAAGAACAGATTGACGACAATGAAAAGATAAATAAACACAAGACATCTGCTCAGTGCCTGAGATATCTGCACATTCATCACAAAAATACCCAGTAATTGCAGTTAATTCATGATGCTCTAGCTCGTATGTTTTTGGCTTATTGCTTCTGCAAGAACTCCGTTGATCCTAATCAACGTTTTGACTCGGACGATGGCATGTGAAGAACTTTCTTGTATCTCTTCTATTGTAAACTAGTGGATGTTTTTCACATATTTTATCTAGAGCTGACACCGACCGCGACTACGAAAGGAAAGAGATAGCCATTGTTAATATCAGTATTATTAATTAAATGGGAAACCCTTCATTTTATTCGATTTTTTTCTATTTTAAAACAAATAAATGTAATCTTTGTATAGGTCTAAGTATGATACATTTAGTTAATTTAAGGCATATTTAGAACAAAAAGCTTGACATTGTAATGAATCCTTTTTTATTTCCATAAAAATGTATTTACAAACGCTTCTAATAGTAGCACTTCGAATTAACTTTGATTGTGGAAATCATTAAATTTGGCTCGTTTGGCTGTGACGAGTTTGTCGATCATTGCCGTATTTTTAAATGATTTTGCGTATTCCAACAAAAAAAAAGTATTAGTTGTTTCAGAATTTTGGTCTGTCAAATTTAAATACATTGCTGTATCTCATTTGTTTAAAAATCAATTATCATGAGCTGCATTCTGAACAAATTATATTTTCAGAAAAGATAAATGGCAGAAGTGAACATTAAAATGGAAAGAGTTACAAGACTTAAAGCTAAATTACAAGGTAAAGTTTGAAACATGTAAAAGTTTTTATTAATATTAAATGTGACCTATCAATTTTCACATTAAAAAAATCAGCGTAAAATATAAATAAATTAAAACTTATTTATTATAGAGACAACGAAAAATAATGCATACATTTCATTATTAATTATAATTAATTAATTAGTAAGTAAAAGTAATGTTTCCCCTTTCAGACCTTGCAATTCATGGGTCAGATGATGTTAAGGTAGTCTGTTTCTATGGCCAACGGTTAACGCGCAGCCGGCACAACGACCAGCAGCCTTTACTTTCCCACACTAAATTCAGGGTGGACTCAGTGACGCACTATAAATCCGGAAACTCTAAATCTCAGTCTTCACTGAGATTCGAACCAAGGACCCCAGGTTCGGAAGCCAAGCGCTTAATCATTCAGACACCGCGCTCCAAAAATAGAAACAGATGAACTTATCATCTGCCCTATAGATCGCACGGTCTGAAAGGGGAACTTTAGCTTATAACAAAGTCAAGCCATGTAATTTTTAGGGTCAAAGAAAAAAACAACAACAAAAAACAAAAGGAAATGGCAGTCTTTGATAATGGTTAAAAAAAAACCCTAATAATTAACCTTTACTTAAGCTCAAATTTTTCGCACAGTATACACATGATTGTCGTCGGACTGTCGGATCCAGCGTGACTCTCTCTCTCTCTCTCCACCAACTAAGGGTCGGTAGCTCTGGTTCGCCCCATTTAAAACGTTCCAGGGCTATAAAAACTGCTCTATTTTTCGTTCGTTCCACAACATTTCTGCAAATCTTGCTCGCCTGTAGGTGAGGCAAACAAAGCTCGAGCGAGTGATTTGAGGGCTGTCTTGCTTGCATAGTCCTGAAGCTCTTATTCTATTTGTGATCTAAGTATTCAGTGTGCTAAGCATGTCAGTTGCGCCCCACTTTTTACTGGCCAGCTTTCATAGTAGCCTCTCAGAGGCCTTTCTTTCATGCTCCTGGAAGTACAAGTGAATTGATGCTTTCTGTCTAGGGTGATACATTGATATTTGGGAATGTTTTCCAATCAAGACGCCAGGAAATAAACTTTCACGTCGGTAGTGTCATCTGGACCCTCATCGTCACTGATGGTCACGTCATTTCGTGAACCGTCTATAGCCCGCCAACATTCAGAAGTTTTAGTAATTAAGCTAATAAAAAAAAAAAGAATTTGAGGTTTACTGTCTCTTATTAGGTTGGTACATGGTCGCTGCTAGAGATGTGGTCGGCTTAGAGATCCGTGGTTCGCTTCCTCGTCGATTTCACATTTTTATCACTTTCTTCTCACAAGAACTAGTGTATTATTGCACTCTAGTGCTGTTATTATATGTTACACATCATTTATGTAAGTGTTTGCATAAAGAAATTAATATTTAGTCATGCTACAGTTTAGTACTTTTACTTAATGATTGCATATCTTTTCAATTTATTTTCTTATAAGTAATTTATAATTTGTGAACTTTTAAAATATTTATTTTCAAACAGCTCTTCGAGTTTGTCCCAACTGTAAGACATTGAATCCTTTATGTCTGGTCAACAGACCATGTCGTCACGTGACTAACTGTGTGCGGTGTCAGCATCAGTCCAACCGATGCAGCATATGCAAACATGGTATTGAAATTTTTCAAACAGAATTTGATTTGGACAGACAGGAAACATTTAAACACGGAGGCCAGACAATTATGTCATAATTTAAATTAATTAGCTATATTGTTTTATTGAAAACACAAAAAAACAACAACATACAAACAAAAACAACAACAACAAAGAAACAAACAAAACATTTAAAAAATTGGTATAAATCGTATACATAGTATACAAAAATATCTATATATATAATAATCAGACACAATGATTATATTATTTATATTTTCTATGAGAAATATGTATCGATGTTTCTCAAAAACAACAACAACAACAAAATGTTATATAATCAAAAATTATACTTCTCGTTTGCTTTGTCCTTTCTATTGTATTGAATGAAATAGCTGACAATTTAAACCGTTGTCTGACAATCTATTGTCACCACCACCCCCCCACATATTAAATATTTGTATTTCTTCTTACATCTAATTCTGTAGTTAATTCATTTTTTTTTATTTTGCAAATTTTCAATGTAAAAAAAAAATTAGAATATAATTTTTAACTATTTTGGAGAGCAATAATTTTTTTTTCAGTGTGTATTGTGTTTTATTGTTTCCCCTTAATGTACATAGATGTGATTTAAATATAATAATAATAACTGTAGCTAGAAAGGTCTTTATTGTGTAAACAGGGCTGTAAACAACTTACCTTCTTCTAATAGCGAGTGAGAAAAGTAAAGTAAAGTTTCCCTTTCAGATTTTGAACTTTATGTTTATGTCATTTGTTTATTTATTTAACAAGCAGGGTATTATGTGGCTAGCACAACGAACAACCAAACTAAAGTCAGGCACCCATTAGAGTTGGGATGACTCATGAGCGCCCTAAAAATCCCGAAATTCAAAATAGCAGTCATCACCGAGATTATGACCCAGGGCCTCAGGTTCGGAAGCCAAGCGATTAACCACTCAGCCATCGCCCCATTTGTAATAACGAGTACCTAAATAGATTTTTTATTTAAAAAAAAATCTCAAATAGATTTATTTTTTAATGAAAGGAAAGAAAAATTTGTATTTATTAATATGACATTTAGTAAGCAACAAAAATCAAGGGCGATGATTTCTTATTTTTTTAAATTTACCCTTGTTGGTTCTGTTATTATTTCCCTTTGATATACAAGCATATTTTCTCTCGAAGCACAATGTTGAAAGTTTAAATTATTGGTACAATCGTTCCGACCATATACTGTTCTGTTCATCTACAAATTTAGAACATTGCATCTATAAATAAAATATGTAGATTTAATTTAAGTTTAGTGGTATAAACGAATAATATTTTTGAATCAGTATTTTTATGAGTATTCAATTTCAACACACTGAATAAAGTAGTGTATTGATTAGAATTATACGTGGAAAAACATCGAACTTTTTTTGTGATATTCATGTAGATATTATTTAGTCTTGACATTTTCATTAAAGTAAAAATTTTGCCACTTTACATTCTCTAGTTACGTCTAGATTTTATACTTCCGTTAAAACAGTTGTACACATGAACAGTAGATACATATTTTACCATGTTTATTTTATATCCAATTAGCTTTAGATTGAAAATCTATCATCGCCGTTGATTAAAAATATCCTTTATCCAAAGTTGGGCCATCATCTGGAGAAAATCATTGACGACAAATCAGTTCTGAAATTTCCGTTGTTTTGTTTCAGACGACACAACTAATCTAGTTTACACATGATGTTTAATTACTTTAATGAATGGTACGTATATACGCGATAGCATGCTCAGTTTGATATTGTCTAATTATTTTTAAACTTGTGGCGGTAGTGCGGGGTTGTCTGAGAGAGGATTCCTGCTCTATTTATTTATTTCTTTGTAAGTGAAAAAAATGGTGTCAAAGTTTACAAATAAATATAAAAATCCTATTTCCATCCAAGTTATTGTAGAGTAACTAAGTTGTCGAAATACCAGTCAAGAAGTATAATTAAGGCGATGACAATGAATAAGGCGTGATTATATTAGAGTGGGTCAGTAAATTAAATCTTAGGAAAAAGAAAACAATGCCAAGACTTCACGTTCACAAAGTCCAAGTATTGGCAAAAGAAAAAACAATTTCTCTAGATCAACACGTGAATTCTTACACGTTGCATTTATTTGTATTGTCTTTGGCTTGTTAATTCATCAGAGTCCCAATGATACATTTTTCAAAAAAGATCAACTACTGCTGACATTTTACTATACATAAACAAAACATATCACGACTAATGGGCCCTATATGTAAGCTAATAAAATGACGATTAGCCATTATGAGTAAAAGATATTTTTCTCATTCAAAAATAATATGAAGATCCTCTACCCACTTCCACCTCAAATCTAAAAAAAAAATAAAAATTGGACCATAGGGCACTGCGCATCCTGTAAGCACTAAAAATGAGCTATATAAAAGCAATTTAAAAAACAAAATTGTCGCTTTCACTTTAACATTTCGTCCTCGTTGCGTCTTTTGGCACATTGTCTCCATGACTTCTTGATAAAAAACAGTTCTCAGCAATGTTTACAGCCTCCTCCCAACTAGCGTCCCCTCCCTACCCACCCACCCCCCCCAAAAGGTGGCTAGCCAAACTATACGAAAACGTAATGGTTAACTTTTTCGTCTTTTCGGTAACCACGTCAAAGCTAACTTCGGGGTGCGCGATTCATTCTGTCAGAAAACATGTACTCACATCGCATTCGAATCTCAGTCTCCACATAGAAAAAAAATCTCACCACCCTTTATCATTAAACCATAGGATATATAGCCAACTTAGAAGGATGCACTGCAAAATACGAATTAAAAGGCATTCAAAGTTGTTATATTATAGTTTATTATATGGTTGATTTTAAACGAAGGGCTTTATAGATAAAATAATTTTAATTGGATTACCCAACAAAATAGCGCCGACACGAAAAGCGCCATAATTCTTGACAAATAATCGCCATAAGAAATAGCAGACTTATTAATGTTATGTTAAATAAGTACCGAATTCTAGTAAGTAAAGGTCGTGGACAGAATTTCTTTTGTTGAGACCTCTAACTTATTCAAGCTTAATATTAATAGATCTAAAAGTATGTCACATCTGTAAATAAAAAATATTTGATAACTTAAACTAATTTTCTTTATTCACTAATGTTTTAAAGTCTCTGGAGTAAAATAGTAAATACAAATCTCACAGCTATATATATATCGTGATGATAAAAAATTCACACTTGTTTGTCAAGATCTTATTGGTCCTTTCATTTGTTCTATTTATCGATGTACTGGCTTCCAAGAGTTACAACTCTCTAGATGTTTCAGGGACTTTGTATGACTACTGAGAGGACAATTCTATTTGTCTACAGAGACTAATCCGCAAAGTGACCTCGAGATTTCTGATAGCAATATGGAATGCTAGAGATTGAGTACAGGACAACGTACCGAAATACAGTGGAAGAATGGTACCATGCATTTCAGCATTCTATTGACTGTCATCGCCTCAATGTATAACAAGTTGATCACTCAATTCCCGAGAAAAGAGGAGTACTCTGAGAACAGGATTCTTAGATACCAATCTATGAATACAAGCCACTTTGGAGTTTTTACATGACATCGCATACAATGTGACTTTGTGAAAGTAATTTTTAGGTAAATCTGATAATTACTGAAGTACGTTAAGCTGTTTTTGAAGTGCATTTTAGAAAAGAAATAAATATATAAATAATGAACATTTACATAAATGCATAGTCTGGGCCGTATTCTACTATGTTGTCTTATTACATTTAACGAAATCTGAAATGCAAAATGGCTGAAAAAAGTGATAAATTCAAAATAACAAAAAAATGTTCTGCGTTACTTGCTGGTGCTATTTTATCGTCGCAATTTAGTCGTCGCTATTTTGTCGTGTTGTGTTACCCTTAAAGTCTGTCTTGAAAATTCTTTGCATTGTTTAATTGATTCTTTTTCAGAACTTCAAAGTTGCCCCCCCCCGTGTCATGAAGAGATCCTGCTAGCTTAGTGAACAGACCAAATATGCACAATTTCAAACATCTTTTGATCTGTTTTATCAAGAGACAAGAACAAGAAGACGTCGCTCTCAACGTGTGACATAGATGTATATCAAGTCAACATGCGAATTATTTTAAGATTTTTACTTTATTAACTAAGCCGTATAATGTTCGTTTAATCCTACTTTACTTATATAAAATTGTGATTTGGTAAGTTAATAATCGTTGACATTAGAAACATACATTTTTGTTTTGCACTTAATTTTAGTTTACAAATTAAAATGTGAATTTTGACACTTTTAAATAAAAAGTCTATATATTCTTGCTTTAAAATGAAATAATTTTTTACATTAGCTTGATCTTAAAACAATAACAATCACAACTATAACAATATTTTAAAATCTAAACTTTAACATGATGCGATCATGTGTACCAATTACTCTGTATTGCTGAAACAAAGTGAATTTTTACTAAGAAAATAAAAGGATTTTATAAGAATATTAAATCTGTTTTTCTTATATGTTTCATTAAGTTTTTTAGATTGAAATATTATTACATCCGAACCCAAACCTTGAGCAGGAAGTCGCGGTATGACGTCGGGCAGGTTTCGAACTTGAACTATCTTGAGTCCTAATTCATAGTTCAGAGCAACTATTACACAACCCCTAAGCCATTTATTAGAAAATTATCCACGTTGGATTGGTAAATATTAACAATTTCTTTCCAACGGATGTCAATTGTAATGAAAAATACAACAGAATTATCTTTAGAAAAGAACCGTGAGCGGAATTGAAAACAATAAACGTCGTTTTCCCCAAAGGATTTCACTGCTACAAGCTATGAAAAAAATGAAATCAAAATAGATAAAGGTCTGCAAATTGTTATGTTGTTGATGGCCATCAAGGCTGACAAAAGAATGACATTCACTGCAAACAGTAGCTCCACATTAACCAGAAATCATTTTTTTACTGCATTGCTATTTATGAGTTTAATTTTTTTTTTTAAATCTCGGATTATATTCTTGCAAGTAAAAAAGATATGCTAAGTAGATTTAGAAAGTATAGCGACATTAGGCCCGCATCGCTGCACTAATGCTCTTTCACAGAAATTATCATTTTATTTACTTGTCAGGTTGAATATCCTTCTCATCATAAAAGAAGGGACTTTTCAAGGGACAGATGTTCCCCTTTCAGAACTTAACTTGCGATCTACAGGGCAGATGATGTACAAAGTCAACGGTTAACGAGGGTGTCATGTGGGCAGTACAACGACCAGCATCGTTTACGTTTTCCAAACTAATGTCAGGTACCAATTAAAACTGGGTGGACTCAGAGGCGCCCTAAAGATTATGAAAGTAAAAATCGCAGTCTCCACGAGGATTTAAACTCGGGACCCTTGTTAAGAAAGCCAAGCTCTTCACCACTCAGTAACCTCTTCCTCCAATTTCATCATAGAGAGCTAATAATATTAGCAACATGTTTATATTTTCCCTACAATGTTGTTTAAAAATTTAAAGTTTCACAAGAAAGGTTCGGATTTTTTCCAGACAAATCAAGGCATGTTGCTTTGGGTCCTTGCAGTGAAGCCTTTTTTTAATGTTTCTTCTAGTCGTTGATATGTTACGAGTTGGGTTCCATTGCCTTCTGTGACACACATCATATTTAAAAAATCAAAGCAATAAGGTTTAATATGAAGAATATTTAACTTGACTCTTTAAAAACTCATGAAACAGCAACTACCTTCAATATCTGCAAAAACTCAAAGAACAACTCAATAATTTACATTATTTCAAGGACCTCAACTAGCTTTTGCTCAAATTTATAACTTTTTATATCGTCTTTTCTATAATCCGAGAAACTTGTGTTCAAAATATTTCTCTTAGTTATCACTTTATAGAAACTGACGTGCGACTTTTTTTTCTTGACATTTTTCTCTGATTGGTTCGTTAAAATAACGCGTACTTACTTTGTTTTTTTTTTTTCTATTCCTCTAACCCTTTTCACAGTAACGTTTCGTGATGTTACCACAAAATTCTATTATCTTGCAAAATCTAATAGGTGTAAAACTTGTATAATGTTAACAATGTCTTTCAAAAGAATACTACAAAAGATATTTGTAAACACTATACATAAACTGAATGATTCGAACAGTTTAATGTAATGTAACTTAACCCCCCCTCCCCCCCCCCCCCCCAAAAAAAAAAAAGAGAAAAGTAAAAAAAAAAATAAACAGAACCGGAATGCCCTAGCTGTAGTATCCAATCAGGAATTTAATAATTCTATATTATTTGATAAAAATACTAAAAAAGTTATTTTAAGAATGATGCCAAAATGTTAAATATTTTTTAATTGAATGCACACATTTTTTTAAAACTAGAGGATACTACTTAGATTATAAATTCATGTTTATATTAAAAAAAATAGATTTCCCCTTTCAGACCTTGGTCTATAGGGCAGATCTGATTCTGTGGCCTATGGTTAACGAGGGTGTCATGTGGCCAGCACTTTACAGCACCCCAACTAATGTCAAGTACCCATTAGAGCTTGGTGGACTCTGAGGTGCCCGAAGATCCCAAAATTGAAAATCCCAGTTTTCACCCGGAATCGAACCCCGGACCCAGGTTCGGTAGCCAAGCGCTTTACCACTCAGCCACTGCGCCTCCCATATTACTTAAAATTCCATAATATGGAAATTTAATTGCATTTTAAAAATATTCTTTTCATTTCTATCAAACCATTTTTGTATATTCTATAATGTCAAAAATATATATTGAAACAAATTCAAGCAATAACCTTTTAATAACCATTATTTCAAAACAATTACACATAAGATTAATACAGTATACATTTGTAAAAAAATCCTCACATTGGACAATAATTAATAATCAACATCTGAACAGTTATCCTTTTATTTTTGAGTTTCATATATGGTCACTTCGAGTGGTAAGCTCCTTTGATAGGAATTCCGATGTCAGCAATATTATGGTTAAAAAAAGTCTGGATTCCAATTTTTGAAACTACACAGATTTATTGAAACATTTTGAAGTAAAAGTTATAGAATACTGTTATGTTACATTTCAGCAATTGTAGTAGCCACTAATTTTTTTTCAGATATAAAATATTTGACTATCAATTCTTATTACTACCGAAAATGGGGTAATAAACAACGAAACACTACGATAGTTTAGTCAAAGTATTTTTACAAACGTTGTAGGCTGAAATGATCTTTTTTCTCACGAAACTCCATGGGTCTTTAATGTCTAATTAAATGTTTATTGTCCTAAACTATTAAAATGAAAAAAGGGAGGTAATCATGTACTATTTCGATTTTGTTCTTATTATTTCCTTTCATATTTAAAATAAATAATAAAAAAAAAACACACCATACGTCACTATCGAAACTTTAGCGTCGACAACATAAGAATAAAGTTTTTAAAAAAGCAGTTAGTGAATTAACTATTGGTAACTTTTATTTTCTTCGGCATCTCGAAAAAGGGAAAGAAATAAATAAGTTTGAAACAAATAATAGATAACTATAAAACCTTCTACTTTCACGAGCACTTTCCTGGCACAGTCGTTAGCGAGTTGGCTTGAGAAGGCATGATTAGATTCGAGTTCTAATTTAGATTCAGGGCTCAACATTGTTTTAAAATATATTTCAAAATCGATTCCGTTAATATCTACACAGATACCCTTTCTTGCTTTCTCCACCCCTTCCCCAACTGGTCCATACAAGTGATAAAATCAGAGCGTACTGAGAAAGCTAAAATCATGAACAATGAGCAAAAAAATTTGTAATGTCACATATTTATCACTGTTAGTCTAGATCTATAACAAATTAAATCATATGACTGATCCAAACTAATTGATACTGAGATCCTCCGGCGCCGATCGGCTCTTTTGGCGGCAAGCTGTCTCCACAAAGATCTGCTACTGGCAATGTCCGAGGCACTATATAACGACTTAGTCTGCATCAGCTGTTGCAAAATAAAAACCGAAAAATTTATAAACAAGGTTACAAAGATAGTTTGTGTGAAAACACAAACTCAAAATCGGCCCCCGAAGTGGTACACCCAGGCAGATTTTAATATTTACAGAATGAACATCAAAATAAAATTCTATCAAAGACAAATGACAGAGAAGAATAAAGAAAGAAGGTTGACGAATCGTGTGTGGTGCCCCAGCGGTCCAGCAGACAAAAGGATAAGTGAAATCGAATGGCAAGTTAGATTTAAACCAGGCCTAACTGATGTCTTATAATGAATATTGTTTTGTGAAGGGTCAATCTCTTAATCATCAAGAAGAAAAAAAGTTCCGTAAAAACATAAAGCATTCCTTGAGTGTAATATGTGTGAATTGACATTCTGAAGTTCACGCGATAATATGAAAAACTACTTATTAATTATTGTTTTAAATTATGTCCAACTTATATGCATACTAAATAGATTTTTTCGCTTTAAAAAAGTAAACATTTATATGTGTGTAAATGTAATAGTTAGTATGACAGAACTTACGTAACTTAGCAATACAATTATAAAAAAACAAATCTAAAACCGTTTGCATAAATGTGTTAAAATATGGTCGTAGATTACATCCACTAATAAAGAGCCTCCAGTGTTTGTAACTATTAATAGTGTATAGTTGTAAAAGTGGTGTATTTTTAAGAAAAAACTGCTTGCATAAGTGATTTAAAAAATCAGATTTTTCACTTTCAGAAAAGAAAAAAGTAGCCGTTGCATCAGAACTTTGAATGCTCTAAAATATTATGATTTTCTTGTTTGCCACATCTGATGCAGAGTATGTCGTTGTTTGCCGGAGGTCTTTTTAAGTTTTACTTTGATCGTATGCACCTCTTTTCGGAGAAAACAAAATCATTTTGTCTCCAATGTGTGTCCTCGACCTTAGTGAGAACATTTCAGGTGTCTTATTCAAGGGTCATCTGCTGCCAACTGCTTTCCTTTGTGAGGGTAAAATGGTGCTAGAGCTGATCTTTATGGTGCTTCCTGGGGGCGTCTCTGTTACATGTTCTTTTAATCTCGTCCAAAAAGATCGCCTTTGGTATGACAATTATGGAATGAAGGCACCTTTGGTGAAAAAGGTTCGATCAGCCTTAAATGACTCATATAGAAAACCAAGGTCTCAGAGCCATACAAAATTGTGGTTAGAACCACTTCTTTATAATAGACAAATATAAATAAATTAATAAAAAACTCAGAAAGACACAAAAATAAAGCCACATTCCTCACATTCCTCATCCCATATGCTAGGACAAATTTGTACAAATACTCTTTCTTCCCTAGTGCTATTAGAGCATGGAAAGGGTTGCCTGAGCTAGCCAGGAAAACCAGTGACTTGGCAGAATTTAAGTCAATGGTTAATATGCATGACTGAATGCATGACGCGTAGGACGTAATCATCTACTTTATTGTAGTAACGTTTGTATTATATAAGATAAGATAAGATATTGGTAGTTAAAGATGTTGGAGCAATAAGGATCAGTCAGATGTGTCGGTAGAAAAAATAGAAATTAGATCTTGTATAAGATTCTTTTCATACTACACATCTAGGAGTTCAAATTTTTTTCATCGAGGAAAAAATTATTATAGTTAGATAAATAAACACAAAGTCATGAAGTTAAAGTAGAAGTTCTTATTCGATTTTAGTCTGTAATATTAAGTAGTAAGCTGAGCAATGAATTTAGAATAAATCAGGGGAGACAATTAGAATAAGTTTAATCTTTTTGTATTGCGTGTCAAACAGATTTAAGTGTTAAGTAACGATTTAAACATGGAATAAAATACATCTTTATATTTAAACTTTAAGGAAAAAGCAAAGTTTATTGTAATACTTAGGATACAGTATTGAATGAATGTATAAGCCATAAACGAAAATCCCATTCATATTACCAAAATATTTATAATATTTTCCTTTATATAGACCATATATCAAACCCCATACAGGTGACTAATGAAGCACACACTGAGCAGCAGATAATAACATCGGAACAGAAGTCAGCGGACCGTTGCATGCAACAGTGAGGAGTGTATATTTAAACATATATATATAGAGAGATAGAGATAGGGACAAGCACAGAAGTGTTTAAATCTCTAACAAACTGTTCTTATAAAAACCGAGGCAGCTACTATTTATAAGGTAAATGATCTATTGTTCATTTGATCAATCTGAATACTCATTTGATTTATCTGAATACTCATTTGATTTATCTGAATACTCATTTAATTTATCTAAATGATAATTTGATTTATCTGAATGATAATTTGATTTATCTGAATGTTCATTTGATTTATCTGATTTATCTGAATACTCATTTAATTTATCTAAATGATAATTTGATTTATCTGAATGATAATTTGATTTATCTGAATGTTCATTTGATTTATCTGAATGTTCATTTGATTTATCTGAATGTTTATTTGGTTTATCTGAATTTTCACGTATTTTGTCTGAATGTTCACATGTTGTATCTAAAAGCTCAAGATTTTTTACCTAAACGTATATGATCCTATGTGATCTGATTTTATCTACATGTTTCATGCAAATATCTATACTTTGAAACTACGGCTACAGATCAAAGTATCAGCAATAATCTAATAGTACGGTTATTTATATAATTAGATCGTCGGCTTATATAATTTGAGATGGTAAAATGTTAAATTCATGAAGCAGTATTTTTAAATACAAAATGTAGATAGCTTTCTTAGCTATTTTAGTCTTGATAGGTGTCCGAGTACGGTTTGCTTTGTACCTATAACCCTACTAGCAGCATGTAGAATTTTATAAAGTTTATTCTTCAATGTTCAGATTGACATAGTAGGCAGTGATAATGAAACTTAAAATACTGCAGACGTGGAAAGATTTTTATTCTTCATTTTGTCTTTTAGAGAAAGAATACATAAGTATTTCTTTCTTTCTATTTATAAGCTTTTTCAGTCTCTTCTTCCTCAACAAAATAACAGAATGTAAAGTTTATATAAATGTATACAAAGACCATGCTTATCATCAATTAACGAAGCTTTGTAATGATCACATCTATTTCTGCAACTCAACAAGTCCAGTCTTTTTTTTCGTTGCTAAAATTGAGAGAAGAAACCATAACATTTACGGTAAAACGGAACAACTTTATGCAATCAAAGTCAAATTTAAATATGTATAACAAAATATTTAAAATAAAAATATTTCATGAACTTTAGCGCAGAAATATCAATTTAAATGTTATGAAATGGCAACAGTGACAATATCAGTTAAACTCTAGGCCGAGGCAAGAAGACATCTGCCTAATTGTCAGTCCCAGGGTTAAACAAAATTAACTCTTTCTCTCCGTAATTATTTTCCTCATTTTAAAAGAATTATTCATTTTTCTCATTTGTATTCTTACTATCCTGTTATGATTAAACTTCAATAACCTTAAAAAAAAAAGGTAAATGATCACACTCTCAGGTTTGTACATTAATTAATATTTGTTATTATTGAAAATTAATGTAATGTCATTGTATTTGAAAACAAATATTGAACAACTTTAACAACAATATTTGAAGAATGATTTATTTTATGCCTTTTGTATAGGAATAATAAAAATTCATATAACTATTTAATCGTGAATAATTAGTATAAATATATTTTTATCTTTAATATTATATACATACAATGATCTATCAGCGATAAAATGCAGTGCTGGATATACAGTAATTTATATATATATATATATATATATATATATATATATATATATATATATATATATATATATATATATATATATATATATATATATATATAAAATCTCCTAACAGTTTATTTTTGTTACCGTCCAGTAAGCTCTACAGAATACAAGTAAACTTTAAAAAAAATTATTCGTAATGTTTAGGCTTGATAATGTATTTGTTATTACGACATTAAAAATTTATCAACTAAAATGTTTTACTGACAATTTTTCTCACCCTTTTTTTTAAATTATAAAATGTACAAACATTCTCAATAACTTGCTGTCTGGTTGCTGTTCTGACTAGTTCACGTCGTTTCTTTGTTTCTTCGCATCCCTTAAGTCCCATTCAGTGTAACCAGCCTTGACGTTCTGCTTTCTTACTATTCTTATCTTTTATTTCTTACTAACACACTGTTCTGTGGCCAAACTTTCTTATCGTTATCGTATTCTATTTCTTGTATATCTTAGAATGTACTGAAAATCTTTGAATATTTATTTACCACATGAGTTGAATTTTTATGAGCCATTGGTGATGTGTAAGGCCCAAAAGTCACAGTAGATAATCAACTACATGGCTTGCTTCTAGATAACTAGTCCTTCCTTTATGATCCACCTGTGGGAGCGCATGAAAATATAAGGTCAACTACTTTCCCTACCGGCCGATTTCGGGCGTTGGACATGAGTAGTATACAATTTCACCTCATTTAGACTTAGACTTAGGTCCTCCTGCGCCGTTCGGCGTATTGGGCAGCAAGCTGTCTCCATAAGGATCTGTCGTTGGCAATGTCTGAAGCCTTTTCCCACCTAATGTCCACTGTTATGAGGTCCTCCATGAAGGTGTGGCGCCAAGAAATACCTTGTCCCTCTTTGCACTTTCGTCGTATTGGCCTCCATCTCATCGCATCTCTTGGTATTTTGTCATAGAACATGTCCCGCAAACTTCATGCGACACTCTGTCACAACCTCACTAAGTGCTCGACTCCTAGTTCGGTAAAGGATTTCCTTGTTTGAAACCTGATCTATGTAACTGACTCCCCAAATCCGTCTCAGCCATTTTTGTTGAGCTACATTTAGCCTTTTCTCAATTTTGACAGATGCCTTCCATGTCTAACATGCATATGTTGCAGTTGGGATGACAATTGTGTTGAGAAGGTGTATTTTTGTTGTGAGCCCAATGGCTTGGCTTATACAAATAGGCTGCAGCCTTTGGAAAATGCTCTGACAGGGGCACCCTTTGCCTTATATCCCACTCGCTAAATTTTGGTCTTATCCAAGTTTATGCGAAGGCCAATTTTGGTAACTTCTCTATCTAGGCTCTCCGTCTTTTCTTGTATATCTTTATTTGTAGCCCAGAGTAGGGCAACGTCATCAGCAAAGTCCAAGTCTGTTATTCTATTTTGTTCACGCCATGGAATACCAAAGGCAGTCTGTTTTAATTGCTCTCCTCATTAGGTAGTCGATGTCTAGGAGGAAAAGGAAGGGAGATAAGATGCACTATCTCACACCTGTCTCAATGCTGAAAAAAACGGTTGTTCCTTCTTCTGTTTTAATGCAGCAATTAGACTGACTGTATAGGTGTCGTAGGATCTGGACGAATTTTTCTGGGATGCCATATTTTCTAACTATTTTCCATAGTGATTCTCGGTGGACACTATCAAACGCTTTCTTAAAGTCTACGAAACTGATCGTTAGCCGTTGTTGGTACTCAAGACTTTGTTGTATGATATTTCGTAGAACAAAGATCTGTTCTGCACATGATCTGCCTCTTCGGAAGCCTGCTTGTTCTTCTCTGGGTCTCTCATCTACAGACTGTTAAAGCCGCCTCAATAAAACAGCGCTGAAAACTTTGCCTGGGACAGAGAGGAGAATAATGCCCCTTCAGTTGTTGCAGTCTGCCATGTTGCCCTTTTTTTTGCAGCTTTACACTCACTCCTTTTTGCCAGTCCTCAGGGACTTTGAAGTTTGCCATCAGAGATTTAAGAGATCAGTCATTCTGTTAACAATGCACTGTCCCCCATGTTTTAGCATTTCTGCTGACACCATGTCGAGCCTTGGTGCTTTGTTGTTTTTTAGCATTGCAAAGGCCATGGTAACCTCATCAGCAGTTATTGGGTCTGTCTTGATCTTGAGATCATTGTCCGGAGAGGGGTACGTATATGTGTAATTCAGGTCTGGCGACGGTTGTTTAAGGGTCTCTTTAAAGTGTTCTACCCATCTTGCATCCTTTTCTTCTTTTGCTAGCAAAGTTTTGCCTTGCTTGTCTTTTATCGGTGCTCCATGTCCACTCTTTGCTCCAGTGAGATCTCGGACAACACGATGGAGAGTTTTTGTGTCATTTCTTCTTGCAGCTGCTTGTACCTCTTGACCCTTCTGTTCAATCCAGTCCCGTTTATCTCGCCGACAGCTTCTCTTTACTTTCAAATCTGCTTCCTTATAGGCTTTTTCCGCTAAGCTGCGATCCTGTTTTTTTTTTCTGATCTCGTCTACGTTTGGCCTCTTTCCTCTCATCGATCAATTTCAATATTCTGTCTTGTATCCACCGTTCCTTGTATGAACCTCGCCTCCTTCCGTTAACTTCTTCCGCGCACTCAATAGTGGTCTCTTTAAAGTTGGCCTACTCTTCTTCAAGGGTCAGTATATCTGCAAGAGCCTCAAAGCGGTACTTTATTTTCAATTGGAAATGTGCTGCAATATGGGTAAATATGGGTAAATTTTTCTCTGTTGTTGGGTTAATGGTGTTTTAGGGATAGTTCAGCACTAAGTACAAATACAATAGTACCAAATCATTTATATTTATCGATTTTTAAAAGCATTTTTGTTTCTTTAAGGTATTACTAAGATAGATATAATAAAAATATTTTTGTATATCTTCTTAGACTTTCAGAGATACTAGATTGAAATGAGCTCTTCAACTCATTTTCCTTCACAGATATCTATTCTGGGAAGCAATCAAGCAGAACAGTTGCAAATTTTAATTAATAAACTGTTGGGTAAATACAAAATGATATTCTCAATACAAAACAACAATAATATGGAAGCGAAACAATTATTTAAAAAGATGGAATAATAACATTTACATTTTGAGAAATAGAAACATAATGATACTATGTTTGAAAATTAAAAAAAAAAACATTCTTTTACTATATTTCCTTTCTATTCTCCGCTTCGTTAACTCTTTCTCTCCTAACTGACGATACCAGCGTTGATTCCACCAGAATGTGGTAAATAATTACGGAGAGAAAGAGTTAAAAACAAAAACAAAAAAAAAACAACTGAATATATGGCTGTGTCTTCGATTCAGAAGACTAAAGATAATACTTAGCAAACTCCTCACATCTATTGTGAACAAATCCTTTGTCCGTCAGGGCAAAGATCAAAAAGTTGTATTATTATCTTTGGGGTGAAAAATATTTTTTGTGATGAGTAAAAATCTACAATTAGTTTAGTAAAAAAAAATTAACCAATAACAACAACAACGGTTTAATTCTTTGTTATTATAATATTCATTATATGATTGCAAAGGCCTATAATTGCGTCTATGTTTAGATACATAGTTCAAGCAATTTACTCACAAATATTATAAGATTTTTAAGACCTATTATAAAAGCTGTTTATCTATCCGTCCGTCTGTTTTTCTGTTTGTCTGTCAATCTATCTCTATATTTTCATTATAGATATTTCTGTAAATCGAGCTTTTAATTAATACTAAGTATGTTACTTTTGTAATGATATGCATAACAAAAGTAAATGTTTGTAGATTTGTTTGTAAATACTTTGTAGTTTTTAGCTTCTTATAAGTGATTTGAAACTTCCATTTATACATGTTTGGGTGGAACATCTCTATATTTTAAGATTTGAAATGCAATGTCAATGCACATTTTATTTGGTTTAGGGATAGTTTTTTAATATACAAATATTATTTTAAAATTTTATTAGTAAAAATAAGAAATATATGTTTTTTTTCTTATCAGTTTTTGTTACTTTATTTACAATTATCATTTCGTTGTCAATGATAACAAATATCTTCTTTTATTTTCAGAAACAGAAGAATGCGGTGCTTGTCTCGTGCGAAGTGCTGAAATGTGTGTCAACTGGCCATGCGGCCACGTGACTTACTGTTTGTTGTGTAGGCCACGCATGATTTGTTGCAGTAGGTGTGACGAGGTCATTAAAGCGAGCCAAAATTTGTTTGATTTGCTGCACCAAGAGACTTTGACTCCACATGATATCTCATTACATTAAAACGTGTCACTCTCTATCAAGTGATATTGAATATTTTATAGTAATTTTTATTTTTGTAATTTTCTCTCAAAATGTATATGAAATTCAATAAACATTTGCCTTTATTTGTTAATCACTGTTTAAA
The DNA here is from genome assembly GCF_947242115.1 of Biomphalaria glabrata. Classification (NCBI taxonomy): domain Eukaryota; kingdom Metazoa; phylum Mollusca; class Gastropoda; family Planorbidae; genus Biomphalaria; species Biomphalaria glabrata. The sequence continues at coordinate 9,640,265 of NC_074721.1, forward strand.
TAGTTTTGATTATAAAAGTTTGTCTTTTTTTTAAAAACATTTATATTTTTAGAAGTATACAAATGTATGTGATTAAGCGTTTATTAAAATTTATCCTATTTCATAAATCAAATATAACAATGCAACTCCATATATAACTTAATAATAATAGAAAGGAGAAAGTCAGAAGATTAATGAGGAATGTAGTATTTTCCGTGACTTCGCAACCCCCAGCTGTGACCTACATATTTTGTCACATCCAGAGCAAGCATAACCATTGTCTGCCGGTGGTCGACTAAGTTTGTTTTCTTTTCGCCGTTTGCGTCTATCGGATTTATTTTTGGTTTCAAATGTGTATGCTGCGGCCATTGTGAGTGACCTCCAGTTATCTTCTTCTGAGGCCGCATGCAACCAGGTGTTCTCTTCTTTGTCAGCTAAGGCAAGTTGGCGCCTAAGCTGGTCTTTGAATTGTTTCCGTAGGGCACGCCTGCTACGTCGACCGCCTTTTAGCTCACCAAAAAAAAAAAAAAAAAGACTACCTTTGGCATACGTTCGACTCTCTTACGGAATTATTGCCCTGCCCAGCGTAACTATCGGGCCAAAAGAAGTCCCTCTCTACTAGTCTATGATATCCATACTGGCGCTCGCAATGACATCGCTGTTTGTAGTGCGGTCTTGCCACCGTATGTCCATGATGGAGCGCAAGCATCTTTGGTGAAAGCGCTCAAGTAGTCTAAGTTGCTTTCTGTATAGTGTCCATGTCTCAGATGCGTATAGAAGGGTTGAGATAACCACCGCTTGGTAGACCTTGATTTTTGTTGGCAGGCTGAACGATTTATTCCGCCAAACTCTTGTAAGGAAGATAATCAATATTTGAAAAATATGTATCTAGATTTCAATAGGAAAAAACATGACAATAATATCAAGCAGTTGTAAACTACAAGTTTAAATTAGAAAAAGATGTTCAACTATTTTGTGATTCCAGAATTCTAATTTGATATAATCGCAACTAAAAATTTTAGTTAACTTCCAACGGTAGATTTTTTATGGCATGAGTATGAGTTAGATTGGTTTCAACCGGTGTCCTGTCAACTAACCTCCAGACAACTAACCTCCAGTCACCTAACCTCCAGTCACCTAACCTTCAGTCACCTAACCTCCAGACAACTAACCTCCAGTCACCTAACCTCCAGACAACTAACTTCCAGTCACCTAACCTCCAGACAACTAACCTCCAGTCACCTAACCTCCAGACAACTAACTTCCAGTCACCTACTCATTGCCACAGGATTAAGGTATCAGAAAGAGTACACAGTACAGGGAATAAGCAGTCAGGTTTGCCAGTGCAAAAATATACATATTGTTAAGCGCTTCCGCGGTGTCTAGTACTTGAAATATAAACAGACTCAAATGGAGGTAACACCGAACTCAAAGCACGAACAGATAATACCGGCTAAGGGGACAACAATCGATAAAAGTATCTGTGACAAGAGGGACAATAAGGGTGGCTACCTTTATTTTTTTTTATTAGAGTTAGTCCCCTTTATTACTTGATTTAAGTCCCTGTTAACTGTTTACAATTGCCACTCTCTCTTGAGTCTTTCAACTGACCAGTGTAGTTTGAACTAAATCTCTATAATGTTTAACTAATACTTGTGTTGTTGTACTATTGCTGTGTTACTCAAGAGGAGTGTGCCACGGTTGTGGGAAGAGTATTTCGATAATGAGCTAACTAGACTTTATTTATTTGTTAGTACTAAGTTTGTTTATGTAAATAGTATAGGTCTACCTGTATGTTTTTTTGAAAGACATCTTTTGTTTAGATACGAGACAGTAGTGTGTCTCATGAATGACGTCATTTTATTGTTTATGCATGTATATTATTGTAAACCATCATTTTGGTTTTTCGGCATAAGACATTATTGTGCCTCTAGGATGATGGTTCTTAAATTATATTGACCGGAAACTGTCTTGCTACTTTGCTTTGTTTTATTATGTCATTTTCGTTCGTGAGCCTTTATTGCCATTTATATTTTTTTATGATCTTTTTCTTTTGTTTGTAAATAAAATCCTTTTTTTTTGTTGCAACTGAAATCTCAGACTTATTGCTTGTCTGTCTCAGTAGTTTTGTACATCTAGAGGCTATAGTTATTAGCCTAGATAATATAATAGGGACCACAAAGTACCACTGGACTAACATGCCAGTACAGTACAGGTCACTGGTCTTATGACCTATCCTAATTCTAGGTCACAGTATCCCACTCTGGTGTTGAATAACAGAATAAGTTTTAATACCAATAAAGGGAACCGTCGAATGTCCTTTCTTATAGCCGTCTATAAAACCTCTATGTTTCGAAAAGGAAAAACTTCTTCTTCCTTTCGTCTCAAAGAGTGTTCTCTCTTTTTAAGGAAACTTTTCGTCATCGTCACTAAGTAAAACGTTATCCTATTCCCGAAACAAATAACTAATTCCTAATCATGTCATAACAATTTGCATAATTTTAGTATATGTGAAGTTACAAGGGAATAGATCCTTTTCAGAGACGCAGATGCAGCAATACATGGTAGAAATTTAATTATTATACTTAGCAGAACAGGATAGTTATAGACATACAATATGTACATTACGTTCTAAAGAGCGCACCCAATAAAAGTCAAAATTAAACTTGGTTAAGAAAAAAGAAAAAAAGTAGCACATTTGCTACGCTACGCACTACATAATATAGAGAATGATCAAAACTTTAAGTACGACGTAACTATAGGGTTACTAAGTTAGTAGAGCTTTTATATTGAACAGCAGTAAGATACGCGTACAAATTCAAAGAGATTGTAATTCGTGAGACGATTGTTTCCATTGGCTTCGAATTATGTGATTGAAGAGATTGATCCTTAACATACATTCACGGTCACAGATGTAGCTACGAAGTGAGACTGAAGAGTCCTCCCTGTTGTGGAGGGTGATACTTTGTGTTCCTGCTCACGCCTATCAGCTAGAGACCGGTGACTCAGAATTTTCATCCATAAAATATCTATCAGAAATTGGCTCATCAATCCAGTGCCTGAGTGTTAAATTTGTAAGAAAAAAAAACAGCTTTTGCTTCATCTGTTTTGTCTCAGTTAATGTATTCAAAGTTATCATCTCCTGTAATGTCTGCTGCAACGTTTTTCTTTTCACAACTTGTTATCATTCATCTTAATGGGAAATATTTCGTGCGCATCTAGAGTTGCTTTTTTACTTTTGATGCTTTTCTTTCGTGCAACATAATAGTTTGGGCGCTATTTCCAAGGACGCGCCATGTTGGCGTCATTGCTTTTGTTTGTTTTGCTGGATGGCGATCTTCGACTGAGTTCTCTGTTCTTGTTTTCTTCCCCAGTATTGGGTAAGTTTGTTCATTTTAATTCCTTCTTTAGTTCGTAGCTCTTAAATCGTTGGTATTACAATCTTGTGAATGGCGGTCACAAGGAATGTACATTTTTCTCGTTTAGGGACGCAGGCTTGGGACTCTGCTGGAGTCAAGTCTAATCTGTAGGCCTTGTTAATGTGTGTACTCTACTTGGCTATTATACATGGCATTGGGTTGTGGGCATTGCGAACCCAGGTTGAACTATTGCCTTGTGATTAAGGTGTGCTAGATTTATGTTGACTAATTTACATAACGTGTACCTATAAATGCAATGCTTAAATTCAATTGAAATTACACAATAAATAAATTCACAATAATATTGTTACTATACGATAAATGTACTGTCCTTTAATTAGAGCATCAATAGAACATATTCCCATAGTTTTAGGAATTATTTAGGCAGATTCTTAAAACAAATATCTGTTCATTAACTTGAGCCTCATATTAACTCTGGTTATCTGTAAAAATGATATGAAGAGTTATATTTTATATAAAAGAAGTAAAATTATTGGTATGTTATAATTATATAATTAAACCAAAAGTAAATATTGCACCAATATATCTATATATTTCTTTGCAGCCTTCACTCTTACATCAATAACGTAACGTAATGTAACATACTTTTAAAACCATGCTATAACTTACTTAATTAGACATGAGTCTCCCCTTTCAACGCATAGTGCAGCAGGTTCTCTCCATAGAGATCTCACATAGGCGACATTCACATCCTCTTTCCAGCTGGTGCCCAAAGAATTTGGGTCTTCTAAAAAAATGCGGCGATTGTAAAATTTGAGTAATTGTAAATAATAGGTGCAGTGTTCTTGCGTGCCATGATCCAATTAGAGTTGGATTCTTTACAATGAATGTAAAAGAAGAATATATAACAATATATCCCTAACCATAAAATCATCCTTAATTGTTAGTACAACCACAAATCAGGAGGCGCGGTGGCAGGGTGAATATTTTTAAAAACTTAATTGTTCCAGGTTTGAATCCTGGTGAAGACAGGAAGTTTTAATTTTCGGGATCTTTTACCCCTGAGTCCTCCTAACTCTAATAGATGGGTACCTGGCATTAGTTGAAGGAAAAGTAAAGGCGGTTTGTCTGTTTGCTGCACACATGATACCCTCGTTAACCGTGGGCCAAAGTAAAACATTACATTTACATCATAAGTTTTGTAGCCTTACATGGTCTGCTAGGGGAACTTTACCTATTTGCTTTCACATCACCAAATCAATATCATTATATCCAACTATCTTTCCCATGATCCTACATAAACCAAAGTACTGAGTCTCTGAGCACTAAAGAATATCTTTCAAAGTTCTTCTTCTAGTATTTTTTATAATTAACCGATATCAACACAGTTAATATTATAAATATAGTACTATTCATGTATTAAATGTTTAGAATTAAAAAGAACTATAAAGTAAACCTTATAGTTTGTTAGTGCTCTTTTACATTTAGTGTACTCTTAAACATCTCATCTAGCCATTGTCTTTGGTCGTAGGGGCGCTGTGCAGTTTGCGTAACCGAATTCCTCCACTTTTTCAGTCAGCAGTTGTTCTTTGCAGGATATCAACAAGGAGGTCGGTCCACTCTTTTATGTTATCCAGCCAGCTTTTTTTTTCTTTGGACCATTCTTTCTTCATGGTCCTTCCACTGTATAACATAATGTACAAGATATCTATTAAAAAAAACTAAACTAAACTTGAGTAACAATTATTTATTAATGATATCCTTAAAGATATTACGGTTAATGATTGGGAATATATTAATGCTACAGTGTGTTTATATATGTATTACTTCCCGTACCGACAGTGCTACTACACTTCTTATCATTTAATAAAGATATTTTGGTGTGGAAGAAGTTTTTATCCAAAATAAAATGTTTATTTAAAAAAAATTCTTATCTCATATTGAAGTTTTGTGTCAAGAGCGGGGGTGTGTAAGATGTGAGATTGTGTGTGTGTTTTGTTTATTTTGTTGGTTGGTGTGTGAATTGTTTTTATCACGGGATTTTCAAGGGGTACAATAAGGTTTTCTAGCGGTCAGTCTAGCAGATGGAGAGCTGACCTGGTCTGAGAAGGGTGCTTGTGTTTTGTTTACCAGTTTTATGCCTAGCGTAAAAAGATGTTATAACATATATTACTATTCATTTTTATGTATGAGAACTGACTATTTGTGGGTAATATTATGTGTGACATGGATAGCCTTTTGTTCAATGAATCTAATCTAAAAAATAAAAAATAAATATAAAATAATCTATAGTTGGGAATATTTGTTAAAATATTCATTACTACATTCTAGTTAGTATTACGTAATTAAAGTTATACATTTTGTTATCGTGTATATGTGGTTTTAATTAAAGACAGACAACATCCGAATAGAAATCAATAATTTTGTCACTTAGCATCATTTACTTTTTTTCTTTAATTTTTATTAAATCAAGATTCTGATGGCATTGTCTACTGAGAATGTTGACCAAGATTATGTATGTTTACGTTGTTCTTACAAGGCTTATATCAACTCAATCTGTCTGTCTGTCTGTCAGTATGCCTGTTTGTCTGTAAAAATATTTTCTACACGTTATTTCTCAGGATCCGGCTTAAGTTGTCCTTTGGAAATCTCTTATCCTAACAGTCTCACTTTAGCAGTGCTAATTTCACTTTTTATTTCATTAAAAGTGATTCCATATTTTTGAGCACTATCAAGAAATCGCTGTAGGTTTCGGTCGTGTGATTCAGAGTCCATACCGCAGATGGTCACATTGTGCACATAAGCAAAAGTGTCAGTGAGTCGTTCGTCTTCGATGATTTTGTCAATCGTACGCTGAAAAAAGGCGACTCCATTCGTAACGCTAAACGGAATCCGACGGTATTGATACAGTTTCCTACATGCTTCGAAGGCTGTGAACGGCCTTTTCTCTTCTTTTATAGGAATCTGATGGTATGCACTTTTCAGGTCTAAAGTGCTATATACAGAGTACTGGGAAATCTTTTCTGCTAGTTCATTAATTCTGGGCATAGGGTAGGCGTCTAGTTGAGTGAAACGGTTTATGGTTTGGCTGTAGTCTATAACCATTCTTTTCTTATGTCTGTCATTTGTTGTGACTAGGACTTGTGCACGCCAGGGAGATTTAGATGGTTCAATAATTTCATACTTTATTAGTTGTTGAATTTCCTTCTCTATAAACTTTCTATCTGAAATTGAGTATCTGCGAGACCTTGTAGCCACTGGGGTACAGTTTAGTGACGGATTACTAAATAGGCTAGGAGCCTCTACCCTCGCTGGCTGGAAAGCATTCAGGCACAATGATGATTTCTGACCATCGAAATGAATAAACATGTTTTGGTGCAAACTTATAAAGTTAAGTCCAAGAATTACGTCAGAGCATAAATTGTCTAGCAGAGAAAGTCTAACTCCCTCGTATTGTTCATTTTTGAGACGTATGTTAGCGTAGATATGTCCTTGAGTGATTTGAGATGGATGGGTGGAAGCCATAAAGATTCTGTTGCCTGAAGAACATGTCTGCCATTTGTGCTTCTTAACGATGTGCGTCGAAATATAGTTTCGCAGCTCCCATTGTCTACTAGGGCTTTCAATGGTACGTTGTTGATGCAAAAGGGTATTGTAGAGTTGTTTAAATTCAAAGGCTGCACAGTAGCGATAGCTGCAACTGTTGAACATCTAGATTTGCAAACTCTTTGAAAATGACCCTTTTTGAAGCACTGATTGCATGTGGCTTCCCTTGCAGGGCATTGAGAGCGGGGATGATTAACCATGCCGCAAAAGTGACACTTGCAAGCTAATGCATTTACTTTTCATGTGTGTGTAAATTGCTTGCACTTTGAGGAATCGTTACATTTGGCAAGGGTGAGGCCGAAGAATTGGTGGGAGTTGTTGCCGCGCAATTAGTTTCCGGCTGTGATGATTCATACTGTAATGAGTGCTAATAAGCATGTTCTAGTAAGCGAGCCTCCTCGAAGGCGTCCTTTAAACTCAAAACAGTCTTTTCAAGTAGACATTTTCGAATGCTATTGGACACTAGTTCATTGATAAACGAATCTCTAATAGCCTCTTCTCGGTGTTATTCAGCAGTCACCGCTCTGAAGATGCAATTTTTAGATAGAAATCTTAATTTTTGCATGTAGGCGTCTATCGTTTGATCTTGCTCTTGTTTGCAAGTAGCTAACCTGTGCCTAGCAAACACCTCATTCTTTGGTTGAATGTAGATGCCATTTAGACTCTGGATTGCTTCATTAAATGTCTCTTTATCAAGTATCATTTGATATACAGCAGCAGAGATATAGTTTATCAGTAGTTTCTTAGTATCAAGATTATCTACTGATACTACTGATATAAAATTTTAAAAAGTTTCATACCAGTGCTGCCAATGCTCTGCTACTTGAGGTGCTGTGGGCTCGATCTCAAACTTCTCTGGGCAAAATATCCTATCCATTTCGAAATTTTTACAACTTCACAGTTTTGAATTCAGTGTATTAAATTGTTATGAGCATAAAGATAAGAGAGTTGAAAATCATGTCTGTATAGTATGGCTTTAATACACTGAATGACTACACAACACACATTTCGTGAACACATTCTTACAGACGAGTTACAAGCACATGTAAACATAAGAACGATAACCGACACAGAATATAATTTTCATAACGACATCCATTTATAATTAATAATACCTCTTTATATTATTGAAGGTAATATTATCATTATGGAACTAAGAAGAATATATCTGACAGTCAAAAGAGATTAAAACTGCTTTCGGTCCGCAGTTCCGTGACTATGCGTTCATCAGGGAAATATAAAAAGATAACTAAATGTAAAGGGAAGATATTGAGGAGTTTTGAGTAGAAAAAAGTTTTTATGAACTGCCTTGAAATTACGAACTCTGTGTTCATGAACTAAAAGTTCCTTCTTTTCAAATGATTTGAAATTGCAGTAATGACATTGTTGTATTCCTTCAGATTTTATATAAAAGTTCGTCTTTTTAAATGGGGCGCAGTGGCTGAGAGGTTAAGCAAGGCTTCCGAGCTTGAAATCCTGAGTTCAAACTCGATGAAGACTGGGATTTTGAATTTCGGGATTTTTTAGGGCGATCCTGATTCCACCCAACTCTGGGTACCTGACTTTATTTAGGGAAAGTAAATGTGGTTGGTTGTTGTGCCACATGACACCCTGCTCTTTAACCGTTGGCCACAGAAACAGATGGCCTAAACATCCTCTGCCCTATAGATAGCAATGTCTAAAAGGGGAACTTTTTTTATGTCTATTTAAATACAAGGAATGATGGAGTAGATTCGAATGTTGGATGAAATGTAATAGTATGGTAAAGCCAGGACATTTTCACATTTTAGTCCATTGTCCACCAGGCGGAGTTTAGGACCTCAAAAAAACTAAGGACAAGAATTACTTTAGTAAGAGGTTTAGTAACCCTACCTTTACCTGTTACTTTCTCGCTGTCTCACTTTCAAAACTCGCTATCCACTGTCATAGTGGACGTAACATAATGCCATTCAAGAAGGAACATCTGAAACAAAGACATTTAATGTTTTGAAAAAAAAAAAAACTTTGTTGCTTTTTTACGTTACTATATTTCTAATTTAGGGTCTACAATGAAGAGATTAGAAACAGTGCTACTACAGCGATTGGACCCCCACAATAATCTACTAACCATTGTAAAAACGCAAACTACTCTATGGTCATATTACAAGGTCCTAGGGTCTCGCACATATTTTCCTTGAGGGAACAGTACCAGGAAAAAAAAGAAGAGGCAGACGGAGAAAGCAACAAAAAAACAACAACATTAGAGACAGTGCTACTCCAGCGATTGAATCCCCACGATGACATGCTAATCATTGTAAAAAAAAAATCGCAAACTAAAACTCTATGGCCATATTACAAGAGCTCGCAAAGAGCTTTCTTCAAGGAGCAGTAAAAAGGACAAATAGAATATCCAGACGGAGAAAACTACAAGAGAAACAACATAAAAGAATAGACTGGCTTGCTATAGAAAGAGGTTCTATTCAATGCAAAAGATAGAAAGGAATGGAGAAAGACGTTCGACAAATCTTGTGTGGTAGCCCAACGTTCTAACTGACTAAAGGAAAGGTGAAGGGTCAAAGATAACTTAATATTGTTTATATGTTTGTGTGTCTTATCGCATTTTAATTTGTGTAGTCTACATTTAAAATGCTAAAAGAATTGCTCTTTCTTTATTAATGTATTTAATTTAATTTGTTTTAATCTAATAATAAAATGCAAAGCATACGAATTTAAATTGGAAAAGAACAGGCTTATTTAGACAAAACGGAGTGTCAATGTAAAGAAATGAGGCAGACATATCTAATAAATCTACAATAATATCTCATAAACTATTAGAGCTAATAATTATCTGATTCCTACAGATTTTAAACACAAAAATTACAATGTAATAATAAAATAATAAGTTATTGCAGAAGGTGCGCTTTTTTAGACAGGGTTGGAATGAATGTTGACATTAGAAAAACAGCGGCATTCCACTGAAGTTGAGGAGCTTAGAAAAAAGCTGTTCTAAAGGCCAAATTTATTATTAAATGGTTGTGATATCATGTAAATAAACACTGTCTCGTTGACTTGTTTCCCATAGATGTATTGTATCGGTATCAGAAATAAAGATTTGAGAAGCTTAATAGAAGGAAAGAATGTCAACGCTGAAGAGGTCAGATGAGCTCAGCTTTAGAGATCTACAGTTGAAACAAAAACTCCGATGACGAGGTTTGAAATGCTTTGAAAAGAAAAAAAATAAGGAAAATGTTAAGAGTGCGTCTTCAAAAGGCTCTGATTAAATACACGAAGATCATGACATTTGCCACTTTGAGATCGAAACTTGTTGATCTCCCTTGTAAGTAATATAGAATCAACATTTTGTAAAATTAATACCAACTCAACATCCCTAATAATAGGCAGTATTTACAGACCACCAAATTCTAGTTTATAATACATGCAAGAACTATGTAATCAGTTTACTAAACTTAAAGAGACAAATGCAGTTTTTTGGATTGTGGGTGATTTCAACCTACCTGATATAAATTGGAAAAAACTAACCATAGATAAACACCAAAACCTTAAGGTCATAAATGAGCTTGTCATAGACAATTTACACAACCGAAGTCTAGATTAAATCATTAAAAAGCCAACTAGATTATACAACACATTAGGTCTCTTCTTAACCAACATACCTGGATTAATAGTAGATTATGATCTATCAGACCATGAGATCATAAAATACACAGTCAGATAAAAGCAGTAGCCAATATAAAACCCAAAAGAAAAGTCTTACTCTGGAACAAATGCATCCTAACACAACTACACCAAGCTGCATTTAACTTCCAACAAACATTCTTATCAGAAAAAGACATTAACCAACCAGTCGATGACCTTTGGAATTTCATAAAAAAAACTATCTTAAAAACATTATAGAAATACCAACTAAATATACATCAAACAAAATAAATAAATGCTGGTTAAATTATAGATTAAAAAAGCTTTGTCAACAGAAGGAAAACCCATATAGAAAATTTAAAGAAACTAATGCAGAAAGAGTTCATAAAAATACATAAACATTAAACACCTAACCCAAAAAGTAAGCAGACAGCTGCAGAGTGAATACATAAAAAATGTAATATCTAAAGATAACAACAAAAACCTATGGTCATACATTAAGTCTAAGAAAATGGAAACAACAGGCATAGCGCCATTAAAAGGAGAAGACAACTTAACACATAATGAAAATGAAACTAAAGCTAACATCCAAAACAAATACTTTGCATCAGCATTCTCAGCCCCAGGAGACAAAGACATATTATTTAATTTGAACAAAGTAGACAACATATGAGATATAGAAGTACAAGAAAGGGAATCCAAAAACTATTAGCCAACATCAAACCTAATAAAGCATCTGGACCTGATGTTATTCCAGCTAGATTACTCAAAGAACTAAGCAATGAGCTAGCACCAGTATTAAAAATACCTTTCAGGCATCTCTTAACTAGGGCAGAGTACTAAGGGACTGGAAAGAAGCTAATGGCACCCCTCTATTTAAAAAAGAAGAAAAATCTGACCCAGGAAACTACAGACCAGTATCACTTAACAGCATCACATGTAAAATTTTAGAACACAGCAACATCATAAACCACTTAGACAAAAATAATGTTCTCACTCCATACCAACATGGTTTTAGGAAATATAGATCACGTGAAACACAACTAATAGGACTAATTGATGATTTTCCAAAAGGTTTAGATAACATTGAGAAAATAGATGCTATCTTACTAGATTTTTCCAAAGCTTTTGACAAAGTTCACCAACATAGTTTGCTTAAAAAATTATAATATTTTGGCTGGATGGTCGATTACATCAGTGGATTAAAGATTTTTAGATAGGGAAAGAACAAAATGTAATAATAAATGGTATTAAATCAACACCAACAACAGTAAACTCAGGCGTACCTGAATAAAGAGTCTTGGGTCCATTACTATTTTTAATTAACATAAACGATTTACCAAATTGCATTAGTTCAGGAACAAAAGCCAAATTATTCGCAAACGATTATATAATATAAAGAACAATAAAAACAACACAAGATACAGAAATTTTACAAAGAGAATTAGATAAATTACAGAAATGGGAATCAAATTGGAGCATGTCTTTCCATCCAGAAAAATGTCAGTTGTTAAGAGTAACAAAAAAACTAAAACAAATTAATTCCACTTATGTTATTCATGGAAAACCAGTAACACAGAGTAAATACTCAAAATACCTAGGCGTAATTATAAATGAAAAACTGTCATGCAATCCTCATACTGATGAAGCTATCAAAACATCAAACAAAGCATTAAGGTTTATTAAAAGAAATTTCTATAAATCAAATAAGAACATAAAACTAAAATGTTATTTAACCTTGGTTAGGCCAATAATAGAATATGCATCCTCTGTTTGGGACCCTCAACTCAAGAAAACATTAAGAAGCTAGAGCAGACAGAAAATAGAACAGTGAGATTCTTGACAAACGAATATTCACATTTGATCTTTAGTAAAATTACTAAATTTAGAATGATAAGTAAGATTCAACACCAAGGGAGATAAAAGAATATTTCTAAAATTTTCTTATGTACTACCTCTGCAATTCTTTTTAATAAAATAATAAAAAGATAAAATATTTATAAGCATTTATTATGTTAATGATTTTAAAGCATATTTAAATTTCGAAGTTGTTATAAAGTAGTCTATAAATGAAAGGAAACATAAACATGCATTAACTTAAAACCTCTTTAAAGATTGTTTAAATATTGACATTTAACATAGGAAATCTCCGATTATTCCGCAAGTTGTGATGTCGAACTACAATCACAATAGGGTCTATAAGCTGTGTAGGGAAATAGAAGTTACAGCAACTAATCCAAGTTATTGGCATTCATTTCTTATGTTGATTAATGTAATCATTGTCAATTTACTATTAACCAGCTACATTTCTATTTTATAAAAGAGGTAAGCAGACAATCATTTGTGTTAATTTTAAATAAAAAAGTACAATAACAATTATTGAAATTAGGGGGTCAGCATTATCAGTATTAGACCAGTGGTAAATCCAGTGGTAAAACTCAGTTGACTTATAGACGCTGGAATTAAATATAGATAATATAATATCTCGTTATAATAAGCATCAAGATTGATACCGATCCACTAATATAAAGAATTAAGCATGCATACGACACGAACTGATATAAACAGAGTTAGTAACAAGACACAATGACAGCCTGACAGATTCTGGAAACTTATGGCAGGAAAAAAAGCATATGTTTATGCGAATGTAATAGATTTGACTGCTGCGTAACTGAACGCAATGATTTGCGTTACTCTTTCCATAACATATCAAGTTAACACTAAACTACTAAGAGTTGACAATAGTCATATTATAATCTTTAATAAAGATTAAAACAATACAACTATCAAAATGATCTAAGCACATTATAAATTACATACAGTTTTATAGTTTTATAGATCTTTCATGCAACAACAAAATTTTATTTATCTATTGATCAAGTTAACATAGTAATGTTAGACGTTTTAAAAACATATTTTTATTCAAATACATGCAGTGGCATAGCATCCATGGTGCGAAGGGGTTCAATGAACCCAGGCCCATGACCATTAGGGGCCCATAGCCTGGGGTGCAACAACCATGCATCAAAAGGGCTCATTGCGTTTGGGCCAAGGACTCATGACCAGTTGGGGCCCATGAGAACTTAGAGATGACATCAAAGTGAATAAAAATAAAAAAACAATTAAAAATTGAATCTAAAAAAGTTCCCTCAAAATGTCCTAAATTTCATATCAAACTGTATATAAACTTCACAGAAATAAAGGAGGGGGTGACAATTTTGATCTGTTGATCACGAATTAAATTGCAACACAGCTGTTAATCATTCTACTTTAAATCTAGATCTAGACTCAACAATAAACATTAAGCAAGCAAAAGAAAAATCATGTTATGTTGCAACCGTTAAAGATGTTGAATTTTCGGTGCTATTGAAATGAAAGGCGAAACCCATTATAACAAAATCTTGATAATAGAGAAAGGACTAAATTGATCATTGGAGAGTATTCGATTGTAACTGAATTAATAGTTCTTAAAGAAAGTTAACACCATTATATTTATGCTAAAACCTCTGGCCTGAATTTTATCCAAAATGTCCATAAATACTGAAATGTTACTGTGCGAAACACGCCCTCATACTCAGACAATGTAGTTCTAGCAAAAATACAGATCCAATCCGCTCTATTTTTCTTTTTCATTGGTGACATCACTCAAGTACTGAACATTTCCCATTTATCCTTAAATAAACTGCATAGCCAATACTATAATGGTGCTTCTAATTTGAGTGGATAGTACAATTGTCATCAGGCATTTCTTTATCAAAAGCAGCCGCTAGAGGCCGCTAGCGCTGACGTTCCCTGTGGTGACTACAACGTGTACTTGGTCTGCAATGTTTCCGTCAGCTGTGTTCAAGAAATTGCAGATTTCTATGGCGTGGTATGTGTTGTCTCTTTAGCTCACAGGGCGCATTTAAGTCCAATTGGGACAGCATAGTTTATAGGGCACTCACTACATTGTACATACAATCAAGGAATGAGATTTTGTTATTTTGATGAACTAATGAAAGATGCTAAGACAAATTACTTTGAGCCACTTATGTGAAAATTAGAAACATTCACTACTATTGTTCTGCATATTGTCGAGTACAAAATTGTAAAAGCAATCAACGTTATTTCGAAAATGTTGTAAAGTGAACAACAAGATTTATATGAATAAAACAAAATCAACTGGAGAAGATCTAGAAATAATAACATCGAGAGTGTAAAAATGAAATGATTTAAGTATATCGATCTTGCAGTGTAATCCAGTTTTTTCGCTCTACACATTTTCGGAAAGTGAAAAGCCTACCACTAACTAGTGTGAAAAATAAATCACAAAATGCAGAGAAAACTTGATACTACTTGATAGTTCAGCAGGTCATTCTCGAAATTGATCGGAACATAAGAGTTTCTTACACAGAGCTGGTTGGCTTCACTTGATGTTCTTTACATTGAACGAGAAACAGACAAAAGTTTAGAAATAGATACAATGATTTCTGACCTTGCTTGTTAGAAGGCCAGAAAAATGCAGTTTTATTTAATAAATATTAGATCTATTTACTGTTATATAATTGACATAGAACAAGATGATAGTTTTTAATTATGTTTAATAGTTTTACATTTTCGTTTAAAACATCTTAAGTGGTTTAATTTTGTTAAGAAGTTGTACCGTACAAACATTAACTTTTAAGACTGGTATAAGTCCTAACTAAATCAAACGTAATGACATTTTCACTTGTATTGGAATGTCTTTTGGTAAATGTACTAATACATCCCGATTACCTAATTTTTGTCGCACACTAAATTTGTTTTTTTGAGGGAGGAGGGCGGGTCCACCAAAATATTCTTGAACACGGGCCCACGAGTACATTGCTACGCCACTATATACATTTAATTAATTTTCATTTCTTTGATATATAGCATGAGATTGATTAGAATGTACACCACAGATTGGCATAGATAATAAATAAAATGTCATATGATGATTTACTATTAAAGACATAAAAAACAAAACCATTGACGTCTAGCATTTAGATCATTAACTATTTTAAACATGTTGTCACATATAAGTCTACAAATACTTGGACAAATAGCATGTCACAACTATTAGATTTAAACTGTTGAAATTGTGTATTAAAAGAAACGTTAGTTTCTAAAACAAACATTGGAAAATCGATACGTTTTTTAACTATATTTACAATGAATTATGCTTTTCAGGTCTTCAGAGAGGTCTAGATCTTGGCATTTTATTTAAGACAACGTATGGCGAACAATCAAGCAGAGAGACTTACAAATCTAATCAATCTCATCCTAGGTACCTAAGGATTTATACATTATTGTGTATGTGTGCTTAAGTGCGTAGGTGTTTGTGTACTTTTAGTTTACTTCTTGCTAAATAAGTAAAAATAAATAAAACGTAATCTACCTCCCCCGAAAAAAGATCTAATTACATACTCTCTTTTAAATATGTAATATATCAATAATCAAAAAAATATATTTTTAGTGTAGCATAGTCTTCAAGACTTATAAGATTAAATTGAAACTATACAGACAAAATGACTGAAATGTACATGGTGAGATTAATATAATTTAAATTAAACTACTTCTTTATTAAAAAAGTTAATGATAAGATGCTTTTTGCATTGAATGTTACATTTTTTTTTAAATATAATATTAACTGCAACAACATTTTCTTGTATGTATGAACTATTCTAATTTTGACTTTTTAAATATAAAAAAGTATATTATAATCATTAGTACAAAGAATATACTTACAGTGGTATATAATCCAAAATGTAGACAACACAAAATGTTAGCGTCTTGATAAAGTCTGGCAGTTTATCCAAGAATATCTTAGCATTTCCAGACTTCTGCATTTACTCTTTGTTTATTGTAAGTCGTAGAGGACAAATCTGTGTGGCATTTTACGTCTCGTGAGACGATCTTTTCCCTTTGCAACTTCTTGTGTGACTAAAGAGGCCAATCCTTGATACACAGCTGTGATCACAGGTTGGGCATATAAAATCACCAGGCGCCATTGCATTTTCACCCTTCTTTCTACTTCTGTTGTGTATGACATCTGCAATCTGTGACCCTTCCTTTATGCTCTCTCTCCATGTGGATCTGTCCAGTGCCACCTCTTCCCAGTTGCCAGTGTCGATTTTGAAGAGCTTCATGTCGCGTTTGCATACATCCGTATAACGTAAAAGTGGGCGACCAGCGGCTCTCCTGCCTTCAATTAGATGGCCATACAGGATGTCCTGTGGAAGTCGACCTACTGGCATTCTACGAACGTGGCCAAGCCAGCCAAGGCGTCTGCTGCTGATAACAGAGCGGATGTCCTGGCATCCTGCTCTATGTAGCACTTCCTCATTTGTTATCTTATCTTGCCACCTTATTTTAAAGATCCGCCTTAGGCATCGGAGGTGGAAGACATTCAGCTTTTTTTCCTGCCATGAGTAGGTTGACCATGTTTCACTTCCGTACAGCAAGGTGCTCAACACACAGGTCCGGTAGACTAGGGCTTTAGTACTGCTAGTCAGCAATATGTTGTCCCAGACTCTTTTCTGCAACCGTGACATGGTGGCCATTGCCTTGGCTATCCTGTTATTTATGTCTTTATCCAGTAGAGTGTTGTTGGATATGATGGAGCCAAGGTAACAAAAGTGATCAACAATTTCTAGTGGTTGGCCATTAATGCTTACTTGAGGTGCAGTGTTTGTGTTTTGGACAAGTATCTTAGTCTTGCTTTGACTGATGTTTAAGCCGAACTTCTGGCAAGCAGCAGATAGTTTGTCAACCATGGACTGTAGCTGAATATCAGAATCAGCCACAATAGCTGCATCATCAGCATACAGGAGTTCCCTGACGAGTAGCTTCCTAACCTTGGTTTTTGCCCGCAGCCTTGATACATTAAATAGTTTTCCAGAGGATCTTGTATGGAGAAACACACCTTCATTTATGTCGCTGTACGCATAATGCAGTAGACAGGAGAAGAATATGCCAAACAGAGTAGGTGCGAGCACACATCCCTGCTTGACACCACTGCAAACCTCAAAAGGTGCTGATTGGGCTCCATTGAATTTGACAGTACATTTAGTTTCCTCGTGAAAACATTCAATTAACTTCAGTAGTTTGGGAGGGCAACCTATTTTCCTCAGGAGTTTGAAAAGGCCACTTCTGCTGACCATGTCAAAAGCTTTAGTCAGATCGACAAAAACAATGTAAAGGGGTCTGTCTCTCTCTCTAAATTTCTCCTGCAGTAGTCGTAGAGAAGATATCATGTCTATAGTGGACCTACCACTCCTGAATCCACACTGAGACTCTGGGTAGACTCTAGAAGCTATCACTTGCAGCCTGGATAGTGCCACTCTAGCAAAAATCTTGCCCACTATACTGAGTAGAGAGATACCCCTATAGTTGTTGCAATCACTCCGATCCACTTTGTTCTTGTATATTGTGACTATAGTTGCGTCACGCATGTCCTGTGGGACATGACCTGTTTCCCAACAGCGGCAGAGGAGAATATAGAGTTCAGGGAGCAGGAGTGATTCGTTGACTTTCACTACTTCCACTGGGATACCATCACTCCCAGGAGATTTTCTATTTTTTAAGCAGTTAATTGCTTTTTTGAGGTCACTAAGGCTCGGAAGCTCATCTAGGCATTCCAGTACTGGAAGATCTGGTAGAGAAGCCAGGGCGACATCGTCTACTGTATTCTGTGTGGCATAGACTTCGAGGTAGTGTTCTGTCCATCGTTCTAGCTGCTTGGTTTGATTTGTAATTTTTTCTCCTGATTTGGATAGAAGGGGGGCAGGCTTAGACACTGCTGGACCCAGGGCCGCTTTAATGACATCAAATAGAGCTTTGCTATTTCCTGAGTGGAGACTGTCTTGGATTCTGTTGCAGGTATCCCTCCAGAAGTTGTTAGCACATTTTCTAGCCATTTGTTTTGCCTCTTTATTAGCACTTTTGAAGGCCTCCAGAGATTTTGGATTAGGCTTTGTCTTGTGAGCGAGTTGTGCAGATCGTTTTTTCTCGATGCAAGGTTCCATATGTGCTAGATTCGCCTCAAACCAGTCTACATTTTTGTGTTTTTGAGGCCCAAAGGCGGTGATTGCCGAACTGTAGATTACGTCTCTTAATTTCTCCCATCTGATCGAGATGTCTTCTTCATCACTTAACGAGGGGATTGAACTGTTCAGGAGCTCGCCAAAGAGTGCACACTTCTCTGGGTCACCTTCATGGTTGACGTTAATTCGCCTAGTTCTGGGTTAAGTGTAAGCCTTCTTGAGAAGTAGTTTGATTTTGCTTAGCACTAGTGAATGGTCTGAGTTGCAGTCCGCACTATGGTATGAACGGGTGTGGATGACACTTTTCAGATCCATCCTTCGGGTGATGCAGAGGTCAAGCTGGTGCCACCTTTTTGAGCGTGGGTGCTGCCAAGAGACTTTATGGCGTTCCTTGCCAGAGAAGAATGTATTTGTTACACACAGTTCATGAGAGCTACAGAACTCAAGTAGCCTTTGGCCATTGTCATTTATTTTGCCAACACCATGAGGTCCCAAGCATTTTGGCCATGCATCATTTCCATCACCAACACGGGCATTAAAGTCTCCATTTATATAGAGGTGCTCGGATTTTGGAATACTTTTAATTACGTCCTCTAGAGCTTGAAAGAATCTGTCTTTGTCCTCTTCTGGTGCAGCAAGGGTTGGTGAGTAAGCACAGATTATATTAACTTTGCCTTGCGGTGATGCAAATTTCATGTGTGCTACTCTTTCATTGCCAATGGGAAACATTGCAATGCAGGGGACGAGACTGTTTCTTATTGCAAAGCCGACGCCATGTATTCTAGGGCTTTGTTCTGGTTTTCCTTGCCAGTAGAATGTATAGTTGCTTTCTGTAAGAGATCCACTGTCTGCCAGTCTGGTTTCTTGCAGGCAGGCCACATCAATGTTTAGTCTGCTGAGTTCTCTGTCGATGATAGCTGTTTGTCGCATGTCGGTGACGAGTTCAGGGTCAGTATTGAAGCCAGGACACATTGTCCGTATGTTCCAGCTTGCTAAACGCATTAATGTTGAGGGTTTTCTTTTCATTTTATTTGCAGGTGCGGGTGAGCAGCTTGCTTTTTGATTTTGTCTTAGCACCAAGCACCCAGTGGTGCGGCAAGCTGTGGCGGGATAGCACTTTATTGTCCGAGGGCTGCTCGGCTTAAGGCAGGCAGTAGCTATCCAGTGAGGCTAAAAAGCCCCTCCTACCGTCAAGAGTGGTCCCTGGCGTTCCAGCTTACGCCAATCAGCTAGGAACTTATCACCGGTAACTACCACTCTCCGTGTTTTTTCAAAGACATTACTGTCAGAGATGGAGTGACCTCTCCATTGCTGGGGGAAAGCCTGGGCGGTAAATTTGCGAGTGCTGGGCTGCCCACCCGTCAGCACCCGCCTCTCTTCCATACTGACCGGGTCCAAAGGCTGATCTGTCTAATGGCTGTGTGAAGCGTCTAGTGTGGTAGCTTAACTTGTTGCCACCGCTGGCTAGCATCTGTGAAAGGGGAGCAATTTTGTAAGTCTCTCTTGCCAGTACATAGCCTCTCCACAGCAAGTCCTATGCAGTACCTCCTCGTGGTGGCAGATGGAAACTGAGGCTGCGAAGCCTCAGGCTAAACTGCAAGGGTCTCGGAGGAGGTTTGGCCCCAAGATGTGAGGCAGGCATGGCCCGTCGGCGTGCGGACACGCCCTGTTGCCCACAAACCAAACCCCTAGCTATAGGTTAATAGCCGCACTGCCTTGTGTGTGTGTCCCTGTAAGGTCTAAGGCTAAGGGAGTAAACCCTAACAGAAAATCCGGTCCTGGAGCCCCGTAGGCGGGGGGACAGTAGTAAGACTACTGCTCTCTGGCAAACTCCTGCAGCCACCTGTCCCCAAATTGTGATGGCTCGCCATCCCTTTGGACCCGGTCAGTATGGAAGAGAGGACAAATAGTTAAGTTAAATGGGATGAAACTGATGATTGGTTGGCTGCAACATTTTTTTTTCATTGCGAATGAGTTACAATATTACACTTCAAAAATCCATAATTCAGTTGAACAAGTTATTTTAGTTTATTCACCAAGTGGAAAAGTTTATGATTTTATTAATTTCCTCATGGCTCAATGCCTTCGTCTTCTTGAGCCAGAAATAAATAAACTTACTTTTTTGAGTTTTTAAATTATTTCCCACCAAATAGATCTAGATCTAGATCTTGTGTTAATTTAATCACCTTGACTAGCATCCAAGAGCAGTAGTTTGAATAAAACAACAATCTTTATTCTAAATAGTAGGCTAAGTTTTATACGAAAATCGTAACACTTGAATAAATACGAATAATGTTTATTGTATTGATAAAAGAAATAAACGTATTATAATATTTATTTCTTTTTAAGTTTATAGAAGATAAAATGGACAAAAAATATGGCTGACAGCCATATTTAATTTAAAAAAATGATTCTGGAAATTCCCTAAAAGATTTGTTAATAAATCACGAAAAATCTATAAATTCCGTTTCTTGCATCGGACATAAAGGCTTAAGAGTCATTTTTAGTCTATAAAACACCCCCTATTATTTGATATTGTTATCAGCCCACCATATTTGTCAAAATGAGTCTATTTTTTTTTTTTGGATAATCTTTGGTAGAACTAGTCTATTAATTTTGTGCATGCTCTATTTCTTTATAGTTCAGACACATTTAGTTTCCTTAACTCTTTGAGACAAGGGTTTTGAGTTCAGAGTACACTAGTATGACAATGTCACTTTTTATCCTCTAGGACAGAAGGAGGGTATGGCAGGGATTTAGGAGTTTTTGTTATAGATCATTTGGGTATAAGCTTAATATGACCTTTTATAGGCATGTAAACAAGTGCATGTCAAAGGGGGTGTACCCTAACATTCATTTATCACAATCAATGACATTAGCAAACGCTATTTTTATATTGAAAATACATATCAAGGGCTGGGAAATTGACATTTGTTTGATTAATTTGTAAAATGTTATTTCTACTTAAATTGTGTTATTTGCATTAGGTTTTAAACCAAGTGCGATGTAAATGGTTAAAAAGAAAGGAAGTATCGCTAGATGCGGGTACTTATTGATGTAAGCATAGTGCTAATGACGATGCCCTTTAAAGCTGTCCAGCTAGTTTTTGTCACGTTTATTTTAGATTAATAGAGCAAGTTCATCTTTATTCTGACTCCGCGTGAGACATACACATTTTACAAAGTATTGTATGAAAATAATGTGAAAAAAAGGGGACCAGGTCAAGACCATGATCAAAGTATGATGTCTCAAGTACTGAGCCAGACATAAACATTGACCAGTTAGAACAGTAGAGCCGCGCTACAATTTTTAACACTATTTTATAATTATTTTGTGACAAATCAATAATGCGCTACAAAATTAACAAAAGACAAAGGCAATTTAAAGTGATAGGCTACTATAGCCAAAAATTATACCAATAAAATTAACAAACACAGTGATAGGCACAACCATGCTCTCTCTCTTATTCTGTCTCTTTTCGGCTCAATAATTTTTCAATTTTTCAATAACCAGGTATGTACTAAGCCACGACAAATCCGACAATTTTGCGCAAACCGCGGACCAAAAGGCATTCGCATATCTTAATAGATGCACCGAACAAGTACGGGAGTGTACGATCCCGAGCTAATAACCGACGGTTAGCACTTTGGGATGATCGCTGGGACGCGTTGGGTTGAGTGTCGTGAGTTATGGGGGCAGACGAGTTGACCAGACCGAAAGGATGCGTGACGGCAACAAATCGTGCTGAGCAGGTCGTCCTAGCCCAGCTCCAAGTCGGTCACTGTCCAATCGGTGTATACTTCGGACAGTTTTGAGAAAACTACAACACACAATGTTGCCAATGCATGGAGGACGATGAAACAGTAGACCACATTCTTTTTGCATGAAGCGCGATTGGGACAAGGATATGAAAGAGAGAGAACTGGTCCGTGTTCGGCAACGGGTCTGTCCTTGTATAAAGACAAGGAGACCGTAAGACTCACTTTCAAATGCTCTAAAGAAGTAACATCAGCATGACTTCTTACTAAAGGAGTTACTGGTACGATACTAAGCATGCTTAGCCAGGGGCGTAGCTGGGAATTTTCCATCATATGGGGGCCAGTGGGAGGCTTGACCTCGATGGGGGCCCCTAAATTTTTCGTAAGATTTAAGGTTTACTGTAAAAATGCACCTTTTTGGGGGGTTCCTCTCACGTGCTCTTTTACAATGAGTGCATACACATTTCTGATGTTTAGAGGCTAAACTACCACACGCGTTTTAATGGTTAATTATAGCGCTTAAAGATATCCTTTTAATTTCAAACTGGTCTTTTAAATCCAAATGTTAAAAAAAAAAACAGATTGATATTGCCTTCGACTTTTAAAACTTTACGTTTCATTAGGAAAAAAAATATTTCCTTTTCTGGAAATTTAAGACACTTGAGTTCTATCAAAAGCATAGATATAACTATGATCAAAGGTTTATTTGAGTTAATTAAAATTATATTTCGGATTTAAGAAAAAAAAAGAAACAAAAAACATTGTTTTAAATTTCGATGTTTCTTTATGTTTTAGTTTACAATTTAATGATTCTAAGTTTAAAATGAATAAAAAAAAATAAAAATAAAACTGAGATGATTATGTCGCTGACATTTCTATTTTTCAACAGATGCACGACAATGTTTGACCTGTCTTCTGCCAAGTTCTGACATGTGTGTTAACTGGCCTTGTGGTCATGTGACTAACTGCCAGTTCTGTCGGCCTCATATGACACGATGTACTGTATGTAATACACAAATTGAATCAAGTCAAAATCTTTTCGATTTACTGCATCAAGAGACATTGCCACAAACTGATATACCCTTACATTAATGCGAATAGAATGCGCCTTCATTAAACCAGGGTTTCCCAAACCTTTAATTTTACAGAACACTTTTACATTCTACTTCTACATGGCGGGAGCACAAGTCAAAAGTAAAAATAATCTTGC
This sequence comes from Biomphalaria glabrata, assembly GCF_947242115.1. Classification (NCBI taxonomy): domain Eukaryota; kingdom Metazoa; phylum Mollusca; class Gastropoda; family Planorbidae; genus Biomphalaria; species Biomphalaria glabrata. The sequence goes on from NC_074721.1 coordinate 9,663,879, forward strand.
TACAAGAGGCGACAAAACATTTTCCAACGAGTTTAGAATTAGCGATTACAAAAGAGCAAGTCTGCAACATTTTCAAAAACGTCAACCCAATGAAAGCTGGTGGTCCTGATGGAATAAAAGGGCGAATCTTAAAAGAATGTGCTGAACAACAAGCTGAACCTTTTCTAGCGATTTTTTCCAATTCTTTACTAAACCACCTGTGTGGAAGTCATCTATAATTGTACTTGTGCCAAAGGTTTCTGAACCAAAGGAAACGAACGACTTAAGACCTGTTTCACTTACTTCCATTGTGTCTAAATGTTGAGAAAAACTGGTTAAAATGTTTCTTCTGAATGAACTTGTAGCAAGTTGGACTTATTACAACTTGCTTACCAAAAGGGTAAAGGTGTAGACAATGCCATCCTAAATAATTTAAATTGTGTCTACAAACATCTAGACTTAACTAACACTTATGTAAGATTGTTCTTTATTGAAAAAATAAAAACGCTGAAGATTAGTCCATATATAATAGTATGGGCTAATGAAATTTGACCCAGAGACCACAGTGGGTTAGGGTAAATAATATTATATCGAATGCACTCATACTTAACGCGGGGGCGCCTTAGGGGGCTGTGACATCGCCATTGTGGTTCAATTCTTACACAAATGATTTTCAATCCAATAGTCCTTTTTGCTCCTTCACAAAATTTGCCGATGATCCGGCTCTTCTTGTCCTGCTCTATGATAGCTCAGAAATAGAACACATTGAAAAATACTGTAAAAATATTTTTTTTAAATTATTAAATGTCAAAAAAAAAGTAATAGATTTTCGTAGGGAAAAGAAAGAAAATAATATTATTTCTAAAGCTAGAGAGAATATTGAAATAGTGCAAATTTTTAAATACCTTGGTACTTTCCTAGACAATAAATAAAATTTTAATACAAATACTGATTATATCAGCCAAAAAGAGGAGCAAAGATTACGATTACTGAGAAAACTGTGTTCGTTTAATTTTAGCGAAAAGGGCTTGGCTATGTTTTATCACGCTCACTTCGGCAATATTTTAAATTTTAATATCACTGGAAATCTGAGCATTAAAAATAAAATAAACTTCACAGAATCCTTAATACTGCTGGTAAAATCATTGGCAAAACAAACCCCATTTGGGCAGCTGTTTGAGACAATAAAATATCCATAAAAAAGCTAAAGAAAATCTAGAAATAAAAATCACCATTTGTGTCAGGATTTTGTGATTTTACCATCACAAAAGAGATACAAGACACCGATAGCAAAGACACGCAAATTCTTTTCTTCCCTTGGCAATAAAATCATTAAATAGCGGCAATCTGATATAAACTTTTCACATGTAAATTATGAGTGAGTGTGAATGAAAAATTTTTTTTATAGTTATAATGTTTTGTATGGTGTAATGCACAAATTGTAAGACAAATTTCCTTAAGGAAAAAAAGATTATTATTATTATTACTATTACACTTTTTTTTTAGATAGATCAATTCATATGGCGGCCTAAAAGTTAATTATTCCAGTATTCCGTGGATCATCTATTCAGGCCTCGCGGAACACAAGGAATTCCCCTAAACACAGTTTGGGAAACGATGGTGTTTTACCTGTACATACTTTGTAGAGTTTTGAAATTCTACTAAATACATTGTTTAATAAACATAATAAAATAACGTAATTTTTAAATAATTCAAATAATTATTGTTTTAGGAAATGAAATTTTAAATCTTTTGTCAATAGAATTTGAATTATATATTCTAGTGTGTAATATTTACATTTCTTTGAACAAATGCTACTCGGTGATGACCAGTTCAATGAAAGACCAATATCGATGCATTTGAATCTCAGTGAAAACTGGAATTTTGAATATCTGTATTTTTAAGAATAGACAACAAAAAATAATTAATAATGTATAAATGAAATGGAAATGGTAAAGGTTTTATCTTGGATATAAATACTAACGCATTTAACTAAATATATATTCCTGAACATTTATGCTAATGTATGTCAAATATATTCATACATTTTTAACATTCATAGTCTATCACATATCACTATCGCGAATTATACTGCTAAGGTTTTATTTCATGGGACGAAATGAAGTCTTACTGTGTTTGAATGAATAAGTGCTTTTACGTTTTTTTTTTTTTTGTGTGATTCGAGAGTCTTTAATGTTCAAGTAAATAATTAGATGTTTAAAATATTAGACGTAAAAGGGAAGTAACCATGCGCCGAATCGATTTGTTGTTATTACCTCCCTTGTTAATTTTAAAATGTAGTACCCTACAAAGCTGGCCACCAAAACAAACGTTTTACATTAGGTGATCGATTCTATATTTCTACATTTCACTTTATTCTTTTTGAAATTTCGTTTCTCTCTCTTATTATTGTTCTTTGTATTTTGTACTTCACTGATGAAATTAAAAGTAAATCTGAACTGATAAACTATGAATAAATACACAACCATATCGCCAGTCTGATTCTTGTTGGTTTCCCTTTGTTTATGTCGTTAAGCTAACCATACTGCACTTCTAGCTACACAAAGTCGAAGGGGTGGGACGGCTGAGTGGTTAACCATTTGACTTTTGACTAAGGGAAGGGGGAATTTCGAATCACGTTAAAGACTTGGATTTTGAAATTTTTTAAATTATTTTTTTTATTTATTATACTTTTATATAGCGCTACTTTCATGCTTATAGCATGCCCAGAGCGCTTTTGGTCCAATCTCATTTGTGGACCAGTGGGGGAGAGGGGGTATCTTGGAGTTGGTATTCCGTGCTGCCTTTAGGCACTCAGTAAACACAACTCTGCCCGAGTCGGGTGTCGAACCTCGAGCCCCCTTTTAGGTAGCCAAGCCAAGCCAAGTTCAAGCGCACTTGGCCTCTCGACCACGCTTCCCAAATTCTATATGCTTAGGTGGTCCACACAACTCTAAGGACTACAGTTGGGAAAAGTAAAGGCGCTTGGTCGTTGTGCTGGCCACATAACACCCTTCTCGTTAGCCGTTGGCCAAAGAAACCGTGTACATAATCTGCCCTATAGATCGCAAGTTTTGAAAGGGGAACTCTACTCTTTTTTTTTATACAAAGCCCGGTTTAGAATATATCATTCTAAGACGTTGTCAATGGATAGGGCACACCTTTACACAAGACTGTATCTAACATCTCAAGATAACACTTTACCTGGAACATGGACGAAACAAGAAGGTTTGGAAATACATGACTCTAGAATCTAATGCAGATTTCAATCAGATGGTCAAGACCGTAGAAATAGTTGGAGAGATTTGTCCAGAACCAAAACGTTTGGAGTAAGCCCTGAGCTGATTGGTGACCCCAGTCGGAACCACGGGCAGAGATAAAAGGATATTGTTTCTTTCAAAAATACATTCGAAATAATTGACAATCTTTTAGTATTGCATAAACAAATAAATGAGTTTATTCTCTAACCAACTACAGTATAAATCTTTGGTGATGGGTAAAGCAGAATAGTCGCATATCCTCTAAATAACTGATTTTCGAGCTCTGCATTTAGACTAAGACTCAAGAGACAGAAGTTTGGGTTTTGTATGGATTGAAACTTTTTTTTTTAGTTAATAAATATTTCTACATTTTTTTGAGAGTCACATCCTGTAAAATAGATATGCATTTTTTGATGATTTTTTAAAGTATAAAATCCTCTATCAATGTCTAGATCTATTCATCTATCTCTTGGTGGACCACTTCGCTGGCCGATTTTAAATTTGTGTGTCCACACAAACTTTCTTTGTAACCTTGTTTTATCTTTAATTTGGATTTCAGAAAATTAATATTTAAAAGTATTAAGGAGACTAATTCGGTCAGTCAGGTAATATTCTTTACTTTGTCGATACCCTACAAAATAATTAATTACGAATAGTTAATTAACTGGTTGGTTAATTTTTTAATTGGTTCTTGTTTTGTTAAGTGCAGGAAACAAATTTAATTACATGACTGATCCAAACTAATACTATAACACTTGACATATGCTTTGTTTTTTTAGAGGCTTCGAATGGGAATAGACGCTTTTGATTTGTACGGTCTTTTCGTCCATCTGTCTGTCCGTCCTTTTTAGATCTCGTAAACTAGAAAATGTATTGAAAATCCGACATCATATTTTAAACTTTTCAAAATTTTGTTGCGACGGTTTCTTTTCTAAAAGCGAAAAATTTATTTTAAAAAATCAACTATGCAAGCAGTTTTTTTTTCATAATAATAATCCATTTTCACAAATATTTACTATTAATAGTAACAAAAGCGGGAGGCTGTTTAGTAAGAGAGATTACTATTTACCATATGTTAAACACATTTATGCAAAGGGTTTTAAATTTTTAGCCAAAAATTATTTTATTGCAAATGTAAGTCATGTAAAAGAGAAAAAAAAATCTATTTAATATGAATAAAAGTGGAACATAATTTCAAACAACAAATTCTAAGTAGTTTTTCATATTATTTCTTGTGCTTCAGGGCAACATGTGGTACGCGGGACACTTGAACTAGAGATATTTTTTTTAAGGATTTTTTTTTTCTTTAGGCTTTGTATATTTGATTAACCCTTACAAAACAATTAGATTAATTAAATAATCATTATATGACATGAGTTAGACCAGGCTCACATCTGCATTCACCTTCACTTCACCTATTCCTTGGTCTTCTGGACCGTTGGGGCACCACATAAGATCTGTCAACCTTCTTTCTCCATTCTTCTGTCATTTGTCTTTGATAGAATTTCATTCTTGTACTCTTTCTGAAACTATTGAAACCTGCCTTTTTACCTGCCTGCGTGGACCACTTCGGGGGCTGATTTTGAGTTTGTGTTTCCACACAAACTGTCTTTGTAACTTAATTTTTCTTGTTATGTCATTTTGCTTGTATTCTACTGACTTCATTCTTAATTTCTTATGATTGTACAATTAAATTTGGTTGTTTGGCTTTTCATAGACTTAACAACTGGAGACAGCTTTCGATTAAACGCAGCTTAATAATTTTTATTTGAAAATATAATTAATACAAAAAAAGATTTTCATAGACTAAACAACTTGAGTTAACTTTCGATTAAACGCAGCTAGATAATTTTTATTAGAAAATATAATTAATTAAAAAAAAAGAAATGTAACATTTTATTTAAAGGCCAATAGATGATAAATGTGATAGATATAGAAATATAACAATTTTATCTTAGTAATTTTCATATATTTGATTAAAAAAGAGCCCAGGAAGGTGACTGGCACTATGCAAAATAACAACATATATGTTTAATAACTAGCACTGGTACATAGCGACAATTCACCCATCGGCTTCCTAAGTTCCCTCTACTTTACTAGAACCCAGACGACATTCATCTCTTGTTCCTCTTTTACATCTGTGTATGCCTTGTGTGGAACAGCACCAGGGGCAAAGCTAGGGATTTGGGGGCCCGGGGGATTGACCTCTTTGGGGGCCCCTTGCATTTTGACATTCGACATCCTGACATGAGATAATGTACTTAATAAATATATAACCCTACATTTAAATTGAAACAGTATATCAGTAAAATTAATCATTAAGTCTCTTTTAATGAATAATACCGTTGTTTCTTGGCGAAATAATGAACAAGTGACAAATCTCATTTCATATCGCTTCACGTCGTACTTTCTGTGCACCAAAGGCACCTATATAACATCCTCTACATCGATACTTTCTAGTATCTGTGACTCCACTGACATTAAAGCCATGTTAACCCTTAAAGTGCTGAGCTGTTTTACAAAAAGGGCATAGAAAATGGAATTACAATTCTGATGATTAGGGGCTAAACTACCACACGCGTTTTAAGGGTTACGCCTTTCTTGCGTCATTGTGCTCCTGAGATAGTTTTTGTTTAACTCGAGCTTTGAGAATGATATCTCACATGACACAATGAAAGTGGCCTGAGTTAGCAGTATTCGAATGGATGTTTGAAGGTTTGACACACATCATTACCATATAAAGCCAGCTTCCTCAAAGTGTCAATTGGTGATTGTGGCACTTGTTTGTTGATGAAAAGTGCTCGTGCGTCAATGACATCATTGAACAAGCGATTTGCCTGTATTTCATCAAACAGGAAAAAGTAACACAGTATTTTATCAGCGTGTCATCATCCATAGACTCCAACAGGTGTCTTGGTTCAAGAAGAAACCCAAAGGTGTCCACATGGTTTTCCAGCCTTTTAAATCTGTCCTTCATCTCCATATGAAGTCTGTCCAGCACTTCTGTCGCAACACGTTTGAATTGCAGTTCTATTGACATCCTACATCAGAACTCAATTCCCCATCAAGTCTTTTCTTTCTTCTGGTTATTTTGATTACAGTATCTCCATAGCATTCACATCTTCTTTTGTTTTTTCGATGAATAGGGTGATAAGTTTCGTCCGTTTCTCATCGTTTTGCAGAAAGCATGACAGGGTTTTAATTTCTTCAGCAGCTGCAGTCCAATGCAGTCCAGACGTTTGTATTTCTTCTGAACTATATTAATTGGGTGCAGGAGATTTGACCAGCAAAAAATTCATAATTTTTCACTGCATGAGGAAGATTCTGTGCACTGCTTCTTGTGTCCATTCTTTCAGTTGTTGATTCAGAAAGTTTCTCCAACAGCTTGATTTTGTCGAGATGCAAGAAAACTGCCGACGTAGCTTCACTTGCGGACCACCTTGTAATTTTTTAAACTCCGGGCTCCAACTTATTTCACTTTGGCCCCTCTCTGGGGTTAATTGGAAAAAAGTGGAACAATTCATGTACAGTTCCAAAAAAAAAGGTGACGATTGCTGAATCTATCCCAGCAGAATAAAGCGTTGCCAGGTTCAGAGAGTGATTATCACAGTTCAGAAATTTGGATTTATGTCTAAGAGACGTTTCTGCAGGACATACATACTCATTGTTATCATAGGTTTGACCTCTGCACAGATCAAAGTCCAGTCCAATAGACAAGTTCTTTATAATGTAGTCCATCAGATTTCAAAATTTCAAAGTAACATATGAATGACTCTTTTATTTCGAATGTTTTTAACACCCAAGTAATGAACTATTAGGGTTACCTGTTCTTGGTGACAAACATCTGGGGTGGAATCAAGCATCAGAGAAAAGTAACAAACTTGCTGGACTTTCTCAACAATTAATTCCCTAACTTTATTGCCCATCAAGTTACTAAACTTATTTTGAATTTCTGATGACAAATAATATTTTCCCATATTCGATTCTGTGTAAGTGGTGTTTCGTAATTTCATCAAATTCTGCAAGAAATTTCAAAGATGCTAGGAAGTTCCCAGCATTTGGTGAATTCAGTTTTTCGTTGTGACCACGTAAGATTGAGTTTGTTTTTGCTAAGTACTTAATAGCTATACGCTTCAGAATATCTCCCAATATATGTACTTGTGATTTTTCAAAATTTGAACATGAAACATATGTGACGGTCATCTGGTTCTGCCTAAAGCTTTTATTCTTATAACTTCCTCTTCAAAAGAACATGTCTGTGGTGGACTCTTTCTTCATGTTCGTTCAGTCTCTCAGGTTTCTTACATTTGGTGAAACCAACTCCAGGTTTGCTCAATGCACTTGATGTCTTTTCTGATGCGTCAGAAAACAGTACACATGGAATACAAAACAAACATGCCAAGTGTGAACAGAGGAGGAGCCAAGATCATTTGCTAGTTTTTCCTGTTGGAAGTTTTCTAGTGAGCTATGATGTCAAACTTCGTGATTTATTTTGGGTCAACTCTACTGGAAACAAATACCGTTCATCTTTGTTTTGGAATAATAAGCTACCCTTTAACACAATCTTTGCCCGCAGATCCTCAAATAAAATTCCAGGCTGGATATATCCGAAGTCTTTGTATTTAATTACTAAGCTTGACTCATCATCACTTACTTCATATGTTTTCTCTCACTGTGGTTAAAGGTATTCCCCTGGAGTCTCTTCAGCACAACTTCTCTCATCAAGAGACATTTTCACTTCTTCGACTGCTGTATTTTTGTATGAATCATCTAAATAGTGACACTTTTCTTCCGCACGTTCATGGTCACCTTTGTTTTCATTGCTCTTATCAGGTTTCTTCTTAAATGATAAGCGTGATGAAATAGACTACCATATATACAAAATAACTTCCTGAGAGTAACACGGCACTAGTCAGCGCTACTCCTCGAAATTGAGAGTAACCCCGCACGAAAGAGTTAATAGTCTGAGTGGAATACATACAACAGGGTCACTAACTTATATAACAACGTGAAAAGCAAGATTACATGACAGTGACGTAATATTTAATTTATTTAAAAACAAATTTCGGACACTCATTTGGGGGCCCCCCTCAAGTCTTGAAATGAACAGCAAAGTGTGTGGTCCCGTTGAAAACATTGGCTAAAGAACTTTAAATCTCATAGGTACGTATAACGCTTTTTTTCTCTTTTATTTAACTTGAATTTTATATGTACGTACGGCGCGATACCCCCATAAGAATTTTCTTCATATTGTTGGTGAAATGGACCGTTTATTATATTCCGCATTCGGTTATCCGGACGATCGATTATCCGGACAGACCAATTAATCCGGATAATCAAAGTGTAGCTCCTCAAATATGATTCGATGATGAGAAATTTTACCTCTCTGGTTGTTGACGACTTTACATTGCAGTTTTGTGCCTCCTCAAGTGGCTTCTGAGACCTATGTCAGCCCGGAATGCAACCTTCGGGCCAGTCTTCACTGAGCGACGCCACGATACTCTATCACGTGGTTCCTTCTCCTACAAGCCAGGCTTTTATTTTACTTTACTAGTGACACTTTGTTGAGCAGAACGGTTATGTTCAAAGCTGTGATTGATAGACAATAAACAAAGAGTTATTTAATATGTGAAATATAATATGTAATATGAAATCTAAAATTTATGTAAGAAATAAAAAGTACAGAAAAAAAAAAGTTATTTTATAAGCAATGTGTTTCATGACACTATTATTCTGAGTTTTGAGTCTACGTTTAAGAAAACGTCATTGAGTATAATGACTCCAATACTGCTAGAAAGTAATACCTAGGCATACACAGAAAATAACTTTAAAAATAAAATGTACTGATACATTCATGATGACTACATTTGATTTTGTTATAATCAATTCTTTAATCCGGGCCAATGAGTACTTCGCGACTTTTGCCGGCTTCTAATTCTATCTGAAAGGGTTGACTACTTAAATATTTCCTATGTTTGGGTATAGTCTCGTCAGCAGATTTTTAAATTTAGAGTTTTGCTTATCCTAGTTTGGCTGCCAGCGTACTGTTTGAGATGCCAGAGTCACGCTTTTGCCACTTCTATTGTTAACGATAGCACAGTTCTAACGGACTTGAACTCTGCTAATTACGTGAAGGCAAAGAGTTGAACTGTTTTTCAGAGACTGTTGAGACGCATGATATTGGAAGCTTTTTATAGGTTCTTATATCGACTTTAACTAAACTAGACATAAAAAAGCTAGTTACACAAACTGCAAACCTTTAGAGAAGGCTTAATTGGTTAAGCAAGGTTTACAAAATAGAAATATATATTTAGATTTAGACTAAGCTTCAATAAGGCCAAAAACTGTTTGAAAAAAAAACAACTTTATGCATTGCAAGATAAACCTAAGTTTGACTTTATTGGGTTATTGTGTTTTTTCAAATATTATTATTATTACATTATTAAAATTATGAATGAATTCTTGTCGTTTTCAAAATAATTTCAAATTCGTTCATTGTTTGTAAATAATTTTGTAAATTGTAAATTGTTTGTAAATTCATTACACCTTTTATTATAAATTCAAAATGATTCGTTATATCTTCTTATATTCCGAATAGCTCTAGATCTACATAGTTTTATCCCTCTGTATTTCTTACGCAGCGTACCATTGACAAAACCTAAGGCAACTTTTTCTTTGAAAAGAAAAACAAGGAATAAGGCCTTCGTGTATTTTACTTTAAGACTAAACCTAGAAGTTTATTTATAAAACAATAGCATCTCCGAGTCAAATCATAGCTCATTAGAATAAATAATTATATAGGGCATCAAACTACACATTGCACAAAAAATTCAAATTGACATACATCTACGTTTATAACATTTTATAGAACTTGTAAATGGAAATTATTAACAAGGGGGGATAATGTTTTAATAGTTGTAATAATGTATAACAAACAACAAAATAATTAAGTCAAGAATATAATTTGTGAAAATAAGTAATTAAAAAATAATCTAATAGTCTTGATGTTTCAAATTATAAAGAGGAAAAAAAAACAACAACATAAACAAATAAAATAGGAAAATCCCACCATACCTAAAAATAAACGAATTATCGAAGTTGAAATGTCGTCAGCGTGTTTAATTGAAGTATTGTGCTACCATGGGATCACAAAGCCAGCCAAAGTGCATGAGTTTTTTTAACTTAAATCTAGTTGACGTTATTTAATTTTTTTTAAAAAAATATACTACAGTAAGTATAAGGCTTCTATTATAATATTATTATCCGATATTCGTCTTCAGTCTATTTAGTCGGCCCTCTATGACATAAAAACAAATCCACACACATACTTATTTACAGTTAATCTCAAGCTACCCTCTCTACAATCGTTAAAACAAATAAAACTATCATTTGAACAAATACAAAGTTTTGTTTCTATATTTCTATTTTTGTCCAAGTAAAAAATAAAGTGCGTTATTTCATGACATTACCGTATGGAATAATATATTCGTAACTGCCAACGTACATTAACAACGAATGTAAGAAAATTAAGATTTAAATGTTTAATTTCATAATTCATTGCTCTATTTTCTCTCTCTTTTTTTTATAGAAAATATCCATTGCTCTCTCATTTCTATAGTGTATTTAGTGTATTATCATGTTAATTACATTATGTTACAAGTTGATTTTTCCAATAACTTTATTTGCATAAACATTAGTAGGTAAAAAATCATTTGGGTATTTTTTAATTTTCTACACATAGATTCTAGGTTTAAATAAAAATAACTTAAAATGAATGCAATAGAATAGTAGATACGTTATTTTACCTTGGCTATAAATTTACAGGTTTTAAAAATATTTTGATAATTGAAGAAAATTCATTTAGAGGTAAGTGAACTATGAGCCTTTTATTAAATTGTTCGTGTTAAAACAACTATTAAAGCTTAAACGTATGAAATAAGAATGAAGATAACACGATGACAAACCTACAGTGAGGTTTTAAGATAGAAAGACAGTTGAATTTACAAAAGATATTTAAATTACATTATTTTACGTTAAAGTTGTGAGAGAAAAAAACGCGTACCGTTACACTGACATAGATAGATCAAACAGTTTCACTACAGTTAGGAAAGTTTCAAATAAAAGTGAATTGAATTTAGATCAATTAAAGAAAGTTTCACAGTGTTCTTGTTTCTATTTTTTTAAATTAAAGAATAAATATCATTAAAGTATATTATAATCAAGCAATAATAATATATTTCCCTTAGCGATATCTTCAAATAGAGTCAAAGTTATGTAAAGTTAATAAACAAGTCATTGAACATATATGATTAAAGATACTTCTGTGATCTGATTCTACTCTGAGGAAATTTCAGGTACCATTCATGGTAAAGCCCATAATTTCTTCCAAGTTATCTTTTTTTTTTACCCCTGTCTTTGACCTTTCTCATCATTAACTGTTTCGTTAATTTGCATTTCAGAATTGAAAAGTATAAAGGGGACTAATTCAGTAACTCCTATACAATTCTTTCCTTTGTGGATAATCAAAAAAATAATTAATTACGAATAGTTAATGAACTAATTGGTTAATTTTTAAATAGATTCTTGTTTTGTCAGGTGAAAGAAATAGTTGTGCGAAATTTGAACTTTATCCGAGATTGAGTGTGGGAGTAATAACGTGCACAAACTTTTTACCAGACAGACAGACAGAGTGAATTAATATCGCAAAGTAAAAGTAAAGTACCCCTTCAAGACATTACAATCTATAAGGCAGGTGATGTAAAGGCAACGTAAAAATATTTCGAATTACTAGTCTAGATAAATTACAATTTTAATTACATGACTGATCCATACTGATTGATATAATTACGATTAATATACGCTTTGTTTTTAAAAACATATTTTTATAAATATTGAATTTGTTATATATTATTATGATTGTATTCTACTGACTTCATTCTTAATTTGTTATGATAGTAAAATGAAATTTGGTTGTTTGGCTTTTCATAAACTAAACGACTAGAGACAGTTTTGGATCCAACGAAATTAGATAATTTTTATTTTAAAATATAATTAAAAAAAAAGAAACGAAGCTTACATTTTATTTAAAGGTCAATACATCATAATATTGGAGATATAGAAATATAACAATTTTAACTTTATTATTCTGATAAAAAATTTATACTTAAAATAACTTGGATATATTTGGTTAAAAAAAAAAGCTCATTGAAGGTAACTGGCGCTTTGCAGCTATACTTAAATAGAACTGCTGTGTTAGTGACAGTGTTCCGACCATAGTTAATGCCCAGGCATTCATCTTATTTAAATGTGATGATCCATAATGTTATAAATTTAGATCACGCATTCCACAGAAGGCACATAATAACAACATATAAGTTAAATGACTAACACTGGTACCTAGCGACAATTCACGCATCGGTTCCCTAAGTCCTACTTCACTAGAACCCAGCCGGAACACACCATGTCTCTTGTTCCTCTTTTAGATCTGTTCATGCCTTGTGTGGAACATCGCGCTGGTACGCACCATATGCGTATTATTATTACAATTATTTAGTAACTGAAGGAGGCAATAGATGTACACATATTTTCTTAATATTACTCCATGCATATTTAACAATATGGTAACTAGCGGCTTAGTCTGCTATCAATGTCACATATACATATACACATATTATATGTCACATGTTGTGCTGCGTAACCTTAATCTGCACACTCTAGGGTTGGTTTTAAATTTACAGTTCATTTTCAGTTATTTAAAATAGTTAAGTCTGCGTTGCGTATTGGCAAATTATCTATATCTATATCTATATCTATATCTATATCTATATCTATCTATCTATCTATCTATCTATCTATCTATCTATCTATCTATCTATCTATCTATCTATCTATCTATCTATATATATATATATATATATATATATATATATATATAGAGAGAGAGAGAGAGAGAGAGAGTAGAGAGAGAGGGAGAGAGAGAGAGAGATTAAAAACATTATTTGGCATGTGAAAGTTTGTTTTTTTAACAGATACGACAAGATCTTATAAAGTCTATATTTATATATATTTCCACAGAGAAATTTAATTTTAAAAAGATTAAGAAATGGAAAGGATTACAAGAGACCAGTTAGAATGTGCACGCAACATAATAATAGGTAAAAATGATATTATAATAATAGAAGGATTTTAAACAAATATCTATGTTGGCTTGGTGTAATGTTGCATGTAATTGAATAAAGTTTAGCTGGGTTCATTATTAAAAAATGAAATTATGGTAACACATCGAGGAAGGGGGGGGGGGGCAGAGAAACTTCGTAGTCATTGGTTAATATGCTTGACTAAATGCATGACGCGTAGGACGTAATCATCTTCTTTTTTGAAGTAACGTCTGTATTATATAAGATAAGAAGATAAGATATACATCTATAAGCTTAGAACATTGCTTCTGTAAATAAAATATGTAGATTTAATTTAAGTTTTGTGGTACAAAGGAATAATATTTTTGAATCAATATTTCTATGATTATTCAATTTTAACACACTGAAGATAGTAGTCCAACATTAGAATTATACATGGAAAAACATTGAACTTTTGTGATTTTCATATAGATATTATTTAGTCTTGACATTTTTATTAAAGTAAAAATGTGCCACTTCACATTCTCTAGTTACGTCTAGATTTTATACTTCCATTAAAACAGTTGGACACATGAACAGTAGATAAATATTTTACCATGTTTATCGTGTAATGAAAATGTATATTATATCAAAATTAGCTTTAGATTGAAAATTAATCATTGGCGTTTGTTACATTTATCCTTCATGCAAAGTTGAACAAACATCATGGACGGCAAATCAGTTCGGAAATTTCCGTTATTTTGTTTTAGACGGCACAACAAATCTAGTTTATATAGGCTGTTTAATTACGTTAATATGTAGTATTTATATACGCGAAACCATGCTCAGTTTGATAGTGTCCAATATTTTTTAACCTTAATGTGGTTGTATGGGGGTTATGGAGAAATCTAAGAGAGGATTCTGGTGCTATTTATTTTTTTCTTTGTAAGTAAAAAAAAATGCTGTAAAAATTTACACATAAACATAAAAATCCTATTTCTCCCAGCTATTGTGGAGTAATTAAGTTGTCGAAGTACCAGTAAAGAAGGATAATTAAGGCGATGACAATGATTAAGGCGTGATTATGTTAGAATGGGTTAGTAAATTAACTCTAAAGAAATAAATAAATTATGGCTTTTATATACATTAATTAAGGCTTTTATATAGCGCTACTTTCATGCTTATAGCATGCTCAGAGCGCTTTGGTTCAATCTCATTTGTGGACCAGTGTGGGGAAGGGGGTATCTAGGAGAAGGTTTTTCCGTGCTGCCTTCAGGCGCTCAGTAAACACAACTCTGCCTGAGTCGGGTGTTCAAGCGCACTTAGCCTCTCGACCACGCTTCCCACTTAAATAGAAACCAATGCCAAGACTTCACTTTAACAACAACCAAGTGCTGACCAAAACAATAAACCATTTTATTAGATCAACACGTGAATTCGTACACGTTACATTTACTTGTCTTTGGCTTGTTAAGAACCTCCATGGAAAAAAAAATCAACTACTGCAAACATTTTTCTATACATGAACAAAAAATGTCACCCCAAGTAGGCCCTTTATGTAAGCTAATAAAATGACAATTGGAAATGGGAAAAATATTTTTTTTCTGATGAGAAAATAATATGAAGCTGTGTGTAGTATTACATATTTTGTCAAAGTTAAGAGCAGCAGAAATTTAATGAAACTTCCAAAATATAGAAAATAAAAGTAATTTTAAAAGACAAAACCCTCCATGCCATTAACGTTTTTGTCGGATGCAGGGCTGAGAGGCCAAAACCGCTGGACCATGCTTCTTGAGGAGGGGGCAGGACTCCGAATCCTGACTCGAGCTGAGTTGTGTTTGCTAAGCGCAGCATGGAAACCTCCCAGATACCTCCTCTTTACTCCTCCCCATGTCTAAAAAAAAACAAAAAGGATAAGGCACTGAGCAGGCTGTAACCTCGAAAAATTAATTATATTAAAGCAATTTAAAAAAACAAAAATTGTCGCTTTCATTTTAACATTTCGTCCTCGTTGCGTCTTTTAGCACATTGTCTCCATGACATCTTGATATAAATCAGTTCTCAGCAATGTTTGCAGCCTCTTCCCAACTAGCGTCAGCAACCATAAATCCCTCCCCTCCCACTGGCGAAGCCATGCTATACGAAAACATACCGGTTAACTTTTTTGTCTTTTCGGCCTCCATATGAAAGCTATCTTCAGGGCGCGCGATTCATTCTGTCAGAACACATGTCCCCACATCGCAATCGAATCTTAGTCTCCACATAGAAAAAAATCGCACCACCCTTTACCATTAAACCATAGGATATATAGCCAACTTAGCATTGCAAAAGATATACTGAAAAGCAAGTTGTATATAAATAGAGACTGCGAAAAGAAAATCGTAATCGACCACCGGCAGACAATGGTTTTGCTTGCCTTGATTGTGGCAAAATATGTAGGTCACAGCTGGGGTTGCGTAGCCACGGGAATCGCTGCATTCTTCGTGAATCTTCGGTATCGAAGACAAGCCTTATTATTATTATTATTATATGGTTGATTTTTAATGGAGGGCTTTATAGATAAATCACTTAAACAGGGTTACCCAACTAATAAGCGCCGACAAAATAGCGCCGAGAAAAAAAGCGCGAAAATTCACGACAGATTAGCGCGAGAAAATTTACGGACTTTTTAAGGATATGTTTAATAAGTACCGAATTCTAGTAAGTAAAGGTCGTGGACATAATATTTTGTTAAGACCACTACCTTCTTCAAGCTTAAAATCAATAGACTTAAAAGTATGTCACATTTTTACAAAAAAAATATAATATTTGACAACTTAAACTCATTTTCTTTTTTCACTAATGTTTTAAAGTCACTGGATATTAGATAAATATCTTGTAGCTATATATCGTGATGATACAAATGTACACGTGTTTGTCAAGCTCTTATTAGCCCTTTCAATTGTTCTACCTGGCGATGTAAATACTAACTTCGAAAAGTTAAAAAATTTTAGGGACTTTGTCTGACTATTGGGAGGACAACTTTATTGGTCGTCAGAGACTAATCCTCAGGGTGACTTCGAGATTTCTAATAGCAGTATAGTATTGTTATAACTCTGCAATGCGCACCGCCATCCAGGCTAGTGCTAGAAGGTGCGCACTGTGATAGACTAGACCTAAAAGGATGTCAACATTAGGAAGGAGAACGATTTCCGCCAAGGTCCAGAGCCAATATGAAGAGACTGTGCTAAGAGAAGATGTTGTTTTGTGTACCTGTGATGTCGTGTAAATAAACATCTATGTCTCGTTGAGTTGCCTCCCTTAAATTATTACAGTATTCTAGAGATTGAAAAAACAATTCATTGGAAGGATGGTACCATAGCATTTCAACATTCTATTAACCCTGTCTTCACCTCAATATCTACGAATGATCCCTTACTTCCTGGGAGAGCAGTAGAAATCTGAGAACAGGATTCTTAGATACCAATGTATGAAAACAAGCCACTATGAAGTTTTTACGTGAAATTACATACTATTTGATTTTGTGAAAGAAATTTTATGGCAAGACTGAAAACTACGGAGTATGTTAAGCTGTTTTTAAAGTGTATTTTCGGAATATAAAAAAAAAAATTAACATTTACATCTATGTATAGTCTGTCTGTATTCTACTATGTTTCACGAAATCTTTAATGCAAAATGGTTAAAAAAAAGTGATCAATTTAAAATAAAAAAATTCTTCCGCTCTTCTTGCTAGCGCAATTTTATCGGCGCTATTTTGTCGGGTATATTTTGTCGGCGCTGTTTCGTCCGCACTATTTTGTCGTGTCACCCTTAATTAAACGCTGTCTTAAAAATTCTTGGTATTGTTTAATTGATTTCAGAACTTCAAAGTTGCCCCACATGTCACCAAAGAGATTCTGCTTGCTTTGTGAACAGACCATGTCTTCACATCACTTACTGTGTCTCATGCTGCAACGGGGAAAAAAATGCAAGATTTGTCTCAAAGATGCAAAATTTCAAACATCTTTTGATCTGTTTCATCAAGAGACACAAGAACAAGAAGACGTCGCTCTCAACGTGTGACATAGATGTATATCAAGTCAACATGCGCAATATTTTAAGATTTTTACTTTATTAACTACGCTGTATAGTATTCTTTTAATCCTACTTAACTTAAATGCATATATGATTTGGTAAGTTAGTAATTGTTGGTAGTGGAAACATACATTTTTTTGTTACTTTATTTTGGTTTACAAATTAAAATGTAAATTTCGACACTTATTAAACACTAAATGAAATGAGATAATTTTTACATTAGTTTGATCTTAAAATAATAACAATAAAGAATATAACACTCTTTCATAATCTAAACTTTAACATGATGCGATCATGTGTACCAATTGCTCTGTATTGCTGAAACAAAGTGAATTTGTACCAAGAAAATATTTTTTTTTTAAAGAATATTAAATCTGTTTTTCTTATATGTTTCATTTAAGTTTTTTAGATTGAAATATTATTACATCCGAACCCAAACCTTCAGCAGGAAGTCGTGGTATGGCATTGGGAAGGTTTCGAGCTTGGACTATCTAGAGTCCTAAACCAGAGTTCAGAGCGCCTATCACAAAACCAGGCAGTTATTTTTTAAAAAAATATTGGTAAATATTAAGAATTGCTCTCACAGGGATGTCAATGATAACAGCATTATCTTTAAAAAACAACAACCGAGAGAGGAATTCGAAACAATAACGTCGTTTTGCCCCAAGAACTTTCCTACTACAATCAAAGCAAAAAAGACAAATAAATAAAACAATATAGATAAAGGCTTGTAACCCATTGTTATGTTGTTGATGGCCATCAAGGGTGACAAAAGAGTGACATTCACTGCTAACACTTGTTCCACATTTACGTATCTTATATTATATATATATATATATATATATATATATATATATATTTATAACTTTTATATAGCGCTACTTTCATGCTTATAGCACGCTCAGAGCGCTTTGGTCCAATCTTATTTGTGGACCAGTGGGGGGGGGGGGGGGGTATCTAGGAGTATGTTTTCCGTAAACACAACTCTGCCCGAGTCGGGTGTCGAACCTCGAGCCCCCTTCTAGGTAGGCAAGACAAGCCAATTTCAAGCGCATTTAGCCTCTCGATCACGCTTCCCATATTAACCAGAAATAATTTTTACTACATCGCTATTCATGAGTTTAATAATTTTTTTTGTATCTCCGGATTATCTCAGGTAATTAAAAACGATATGCCACGTAGATTTGGAAACTATAGCGACATTAGGCCCGCATCAGTGCACTAATGTTCCATCACAGAAATTTTCATTTTATTTACTTGTCAGGTTGAATATCCTTCTCATCATAAGAAAAGGGACAGATGTTCCCCTTTCAGAACTTGCGATCTAGTCAACGGTTAACGAGGGTGTCATGTGGCCAGCACACCGACCCTGCCGCTTTTACTTTTCCCCAACCAATGTCAGGTACCCATTAATGCTGGGTAGACTCAGGAGCCTCTAAAGATCATAAAAGTTCCAGTCTCCACGAAAAATCAAACCCGGGTGCCCGGTTCCGGAAGCCAAGCGCATCACTACTGAGTCACCTCTTCCTTTAATTTCATCACAGAGAGCTGATAATATTAGCAACATGTTTTTTTTTTCCTCCAATGGTGTTTACAAATTTTAAGTTTTATCTGAAAGGTTCGGATTTTTTCCAGAGGCATGTTGCTTTGGGTCCGTTTTTTTAATTGTTTAATCTAGTCATTGATATGTTACAAAATGGGTTCCATTGCCTTCTGTGACACACGTCACATTAAAAAATTCAAAGCAATAGGGTTTATTAAAAGATTTATTAACTTGACTCTTAAACAGCTCGTGAACCAGCAACTATCTTAAGGACCTGCAACAACTCAAGGACCTGCAACAACTCAAGGACCTGCAACAACTCAAGGACCTGCAACAACTCAAGGACCTGCAACAACTCAAGGACCTGCAACAACTCAAGGACCCGCAACAGTTCAAGGACCTTGATTAACTAAATTTCCTCCAAATTTATAACTTTTTATATCGTTTTTTCAAGAATCCTAGAAACTTCCATTCAAAATATTTCTCATAGTTATTACTTTATAAAAACTGACATCCGCGATTTTTTCTAGTCTTCTTTCTCTGATTGGCTTATTATAAGTAACGCGTTCTTACTCTGTGATTTTCTTTCGTTCAACCCTTTTCACAGTATCGTTTCTTGACGTTCCACATAATTATAATATCGTTTATTAAATTTACGTGTACTATTGAAGAAAAAAGATTTTATAAAATATTTTTTTTCTTGCAAAATCTATTAGGAGTCAAACTTTTATAATGTTAACAATGTCTTTCAAAAGAATACAGCAAGTGATATTTTTCAAGAACTATACACTGACGTAATGATTCAAATAGAAATGTTTCTTGTTATGTAACATAAAAACCCAAAATAAAAAGACAAACAGTCTTGAAATAAACAGAACCCGAATGTCGTAGCTATTCAGGACTTTTATAATTTAATATTAATCCAATAAAAGTGCTAAAGAAATGATTTAATCACAGATGCCGATATGTTAAATATTTTAAAACTTGAGGATACAAAGTAGATTATAAATTCATCTTTATTTACTATCATTTTAAAATTCCATAATATGGAAATTTTTTTGCACTGTAAAAATATTCTTTTCATTTCTATCAAATCAGTTTTTATAAATTCTATAACGACGATAATGAAAAATATATATTAAAACATATTCAAACAATACCCTTTTAATAACCATTTAAAAAAAATTACACATAAGATTAATATAGTATACAACATTTTAGAATGGTCCTTAGCCGTAAACAATGATTAATAATCAACATCTGAACATATGCAATAAAAAATGATTAATAATCAAAATTAGAATAATTATCCTTTTACTATTGAGTTTCAGAAATGGTCACTTCGACTGGTAAGCTCCCTCGATAAGAATTCTGATGTCACGTAAATTATGCTTACGGCATCTGTATTTCAACCACTGAAACTGGTAAAATGTTCGCAGACATTTTGAAGTAAATGTTATAGAAGATTGTTAGGTTAAATTTCGGTAAATGTAGTAGCCACTATTTTTTTCAGATACAAAATTTGACAATCAATCTTTCTTTTGTTATACTGAATATAAGCATCTAAATATTTTTTTTCTGACAGAACTCCATGGGTCTCTATTGTCTAAGTAAATGTCTAGTGTGTCTCAACTATTAAAATAAAAAAGGGAAGTAATCATGTGCTATTTCGCTTTGTTCTTGTTATGTCCCTTTATATTTAAATAAAAACAATCAACTAATGTCATATGTCACTAGCGAAACTTAAGCGTTAACGCTAATACTCATATTCCAACTAACTGAATTTACTTAATAACTTACCCTCTAACACCACACCGACGAAGCATTAAGAAAGTATTCTCTAAAAGACGAAACATCTAGAATGTATTCTCTAAAAGACGAAACATCAAGAAAGTATTCTTCCAAAGACGAAACATCAAGAAAGTATTCTTCCAAAGACGAAACATCAAGAAAGTATGCTCTAAAAGACGAAACATCCAGAAAGTATTCTTCCAAAGACGAAACATCAAGAAAGTATTCTTCCAAAGTCGAAACATCAAGAAAGTATGCTCTAAAAGACGAAACATCCAGAAAGTATTCTTCCAAAGACTAAACATCAAGAAAGTATTCTTCCAAAGACGAAACATCAAGAAAGTATTCTTCCAAAGACGAAACATCAAGAAAGTATTCTTCCAAAGACGAAACATCAAGAAAGTATGCTCTAAAAGACGAAACATCAAGAAAGTATTCTTCCAAAGACGAAACATCAAGAAAGTATTCTTCCAAAGACGAAACATCAAGAAAGTATTCTTCCAAAGACGAAACATCAAGAAAGTATGCTCTAAAAGACGAAACATCAAGAAAGTATTCTTCCAAAGACGAAACATCAAGAAAGTATTCTTCCAAAGACGAAACATCCAGAAAGTATACTCTAAAAGACGAAACATCAAGAAAGTATTCTTCCAAAGACGAAACATCAAGAAAGTATGCTCTAAAAGACGAAACATCTAGAATATTCTTCCAAAGACGAAACATCAAGAAAGTATTCTTCCAAAGACGAAACATCAAGAAAGTATTCTTCCAAAGACGAAACATCCAGAAATAATGCTCTAAAAGACGAAACATCCAGAAAGTATTCTTGCAAAGACGAAACATCAAGAAAGTATTCTTCTAAAGACGAAACATCCAGAAAGTATGCTCTAAAAGACGAAACATCCAGAAAGTATTCTTCCAAAGACGAAACATCAAGAAAGTATTCTTCCAAAGACGAAACATCAAGAAAGTATTCTTCCAAAGACGAAACATCAAGAAAGTATGCTCTAAAAGACGAAACATCCAGAAAGTATTCTTCCAAAGACGAAACATCAAGAAAGTATTCTTCTAAAGACGAAACATCCAGAAAGTATGCTCTAAAAGACGAAACATCCAGAAAGTATTCTTCCAAAGACGAAACATCAAGAAAGTATTCTTCCAAAGACGAAACATCAAGAAAGTATGCTCTAAAAGACGAAACATCCAGAAAGTATTCTTCCAAAGACTAAACATCAAGAAAGTATTCTTCCAAAGACGAAACATCCAGAAAGTATTCTTTCAAAGACGAAACATCAAGAAAGTATGCTCTAAAAGACAAAACATCCAGAAAGTATTCTTCCAAAGACGAAACATCAAGAAAGTATTCTTCCAAAGACGAAACATCCAGAAAGAATGCTCTAAAAGACGAAACATCCTGAAAGTATTCTTCCAAAGACGAAACATCAAGAAAGTATTCTTCTAAAGACGAAACATCCAGAAAGTATGCTCTAAAAGACGAAACATCCAGAAAGTATTCTTCCAAAGACGAAACACTAAGAAAGTATTCTTCCAAAGACGAAACATCAAGAAAGTATTCTTCCAAAGACGAAACATCAAGAAAGTATGCTCTAAAAGACGAAACATCAAGAAAGTATTCTTCCAAAGACGAAACATCAAGAAAGTATTCTTCCAAAGACGAAACATCAAGAAAGTATGCTCTAAAAGACGAAACATCAAGAAAGTATTCTTCCAAAGACGAAACATCAAGAAAGTATTCTTCCAAAGACGAAACATCAAGAAAGTATGCTCTAAAAGACGAAACATCCAGAAAGTATTCTTCCAAAGACTAAACATCAAGAAAGTATTCTTCCAAAGACGAAACATCAAGAAAGTATTCTTCCAAAGACGAAACATCAAGAAAGTATTTTTCCAAAGACGAAACATCAAGAAAGTATGCTCTAAAAGACGAAACATCAAGAAAGTATTCTTCCAAAGACGAAACATCCAGAAAGTATACTCTAAAAGACGAAACATCAAGAAAGTATTCTTCCAAAGACGAAACATCAAGAAAGTATGCTCTAAAAGACGAAACATCTAGAATATTCTTCCAAAGACGAAACATCAAGAAAGTATTCTTCCAAAGACGAAACATCAAGAAAGTATTCTTCCAAAGACGAAACATCCAGAAATAATGCTCTAAAAGACGAAACATCCAGAAAGTATTCTTGCAAAGACGAAACATCAAGAAAGTATTCTTCTAAAGACGAAACATCCAGAAAGTATGCTCTAAAAGACGAAACATCCAGAAAGTATTCTTCCAAAGACGAAACATCAAGAAAGTATTCTTCCAAAGACGAAACATCAAGAAAGTATTCTTCCAAAGACGAAACATCAAGAAAGTATGCTCTAAAAGACGAAACATCCAGAAAGTATTCTTCCAAAGACGAAACATCAAGAAAGTATTCTTCTAAAGACGAAACATCCAGAAAGTATGCTCTAAAAGACGAAACATCCAGAAAGTATTCTTCCAAAGACGAAACATCAAGAAAGTATTCTTCCAAAGACGAAACATCAAGAAAGTATGCTCTAAAAGACGAAACATCCAGAAAGTATTCTTCCAAAGACTAAACATCAAGAAAGTATTCTTCCAAAGACGAAACATCCAGAAAGTATTCTTTCAAAGACGAAACATCAAGAAAGTATTCTTCCAAAGACGAAACATCAAGAAAGTATGCTCTAAAAGACGAAACATCAAGAAAGTATTCTTCCAAAGACGAAACATCAAGAAAGTATTCTTCCAAAGACGAAACATCAAGAAAGTATTCTTCCAAAGACGAAACATCCTGAAAGTATGCTCTAAAAGACGAAACATCCAGAAAGTATTCTTCCAAAGACGAAACATCCAGAAAGTATACTCTAAAAGACGAAACATCCAGAAAGTATTTTTCAAAAGACGAAACATCCAGAAAGTATTCTTCCAAAGACGAAACATCAAGAAAGTATTCTTCCAAAGACGAAACATCAAGAAAGTTTTCTTCCAAAGACGCAACATTCAGAAAGTAGGCTCTAAAAGACGAAACATCCAGAAAGTATTCTTCCAAAGACGAAACATCCAGAAAGTAGGCTCTAAAAGACGAAACATCCAGAAAGTAGGCTCTAAAAGACGAAACATCCAGAAAGTAGGCTCTAAAAGACGAAACATCAAGAAAGTATCCTGTCAAAGACGAAAACTTGCAAACTAAAAAGTGACATTTGCATAACAAATTCCACGGCTACAAACACTAGACTTGTAGGATTAGGAACATCCTATATTCTAGGCTTGGTGCACAAGTAAAACAAAACCATCTACGGAAAGTGATATTGTCGTGCACCCAGGGTCACATCAAGGGCTGTAATTGCCTGTTTGCGAAAAGAAAAAAAAATGCCACCCCTTATTATTTCTAGCAAAAGACGTAGATTATCATACATGTAAAAGTATTCACATGTGTAAACTTTGAAACATTATTGTTGATCATTGAATTTGACATATTACAGATATAAATTTTAAAATTATAAATTTTAATAAAAAACACTATTTTTTATTATAATCTCTTCAAAAAACAAAACTATTAATAAGTTATTTTTAATACTTTTAATTAGCAGCTTTCTTGTAACTCGTGGATAACTATTTAGGAGCTTATATCAACTTAATTTGTCTTTCTGTCTGGTAAAAAATTGTCGCGGCGCTCCTGTACCACCTCATCGTGGTCGCCGAGTGACCTTACCTTAATTACAGCCAATTTAGAATCTCACACACAATTCCAAGTCCTGGACGACATTGGAAGCGATCATAGACCTATATTGGTCACTATTACCCTCTCAGAGGCCAGTGGTGTAACTCCACCTACGCGGGGCTTTTGGCGAACTGGCCAGCCTACGAGGCAGCAGTCAACACTGCCCTTATTAATCTAGCAGTGGAGGATAGAGACGTCGACATCATATACGGCGAAATAACAGCAGCTATGTTGGGTGCGGCCAAGAAGTTTGTCCCGCGGACTTATCCTGGCGTAAGGCAGAAGCGCGTGTGGTCTCAGGAATTAAATAAGCTGGTCCTGAGAAGAAAGCGAGCCCGGAGACTAGCTGAACGGAAGGGTACCCCTGAAATCCGGCGGTAGTACAATCGGCTCTGTAGAGCCACGAGAGGGTTGGTCCGACGCGTCCGGTCGGACCATTGGAATGCTGCCTGCGCCGGGATGGATCTTCTGGACTCCTTGAAAGCCTGGCGTCTTCTGAGAAACCTAGAGGCCAAAGACACGGCGCGAACGGCTGCCCCTCTATTGTCACCCGAAGGGCCGGTCTCTACGGTAACCAAAATGGCCGGCTTGTTGAATCGACATTTTGCTAAAATCAGCAAGCCGGAAAAGAAGTCTGCCATGTCCAAGGCCCTCAACAAATAACGTAAGAGGCTCGAGAGGGAGCCAGATGAGCCGGAAATCAAGCAACGTGCAACACGTCCTTCTGTCGAGCTGAGCTGGACAGAGCGATAGCTAAGTGCAAAAACCGAAAAGCTCCGTGGCCAGACAAGGTTACCCCTGAGATGGTAAAACACCTTGGGGGCATTGCGAGAGGTAAACTCCTGGAGTTTATGAATCGAACCTGGGCAGAGTCCAGACTGCCCGGGGCCTGGAAGTGTGCTGTCATTGTTCCAGTCCTTAAGAAGGGAAAAGACGCGAGTGGAGTCCTACAGACCCATTTCACTAACCTCAACCCTTGGCAAAGTTGCTGAGCGAATGGTAAACGAGCGGCTAGTTTGGTCCTTTGAGAGTGCCGGTATCCTGGCGCCAGAACAGGCCGGCTTTATGGCAGGCTTGAGCCCAGTCGACCAGGTCACAACATTCGCACAGGAGGTGGCCGACGGGCTCCAGAGGTCCGAGAGCACATACGCAGTGTTCATAGACCTAAAACACGCTTACGACCGTGTGTGGAAGCAAGGCCTCTATCTTAAGCTAAGAGCTATGGGTGTGCGGGGCAAGATATACAATTGGATACAATCCTTTCTGTCTGGGAGGAGCACACGTACAAAATACCAGCACTCCCTTAGCAAGCCAAAACAACAACTCAATGGCCTGCCTCAGGGCTCCGCCCTGTCCTGTACACTTTTCATAGCCTTTCTTAACGATTTGCCCAGCTCACTGCGATCCAAAAAACTGCTATATGCTGATGATATTGTCCTCTGGTCAACCGGGAAGAAAGCCGACCAAATTCAGGCGGCACTACAAGCAGACCTCCATACCATCTCCTCGTATTGCGACAAATGGCAGATTCAGATAAACGTTGCCAAAACAACCTGGTCCCTGTTCAGCCTAAGGATCGACATTCTTAAGGCTTCATTCGAGCTTCAACTCGGTGGGCTGCGACTCCAGCGTGAAAACACGCCAAAATATTTAAGGGTGACCCTAGATAGAAAACTGTCAATGCTCCAGCACGTCTAGGATGTTGAACAAAAAGCCTCGGAGAAGTTAGCGTTATTAAAAAAGCTGGCCAGCACAGTGGGGTGCCAAAGCTGACATGCTACGCACATTGTACTTAGGGGCAGTCAGGTCACAAAAAGAATACAGCTATACAGTTCAAGTATACGCTAGTAAAACTGCCCTCGAATCACTCGACCGAGTACAAGCACAGGCCCTACGGTTCATTTGTGGCACCTTTAGGACAAGCAAAACAAACGCTGCTGAAATCTTTACAAACGTGGCACCCTTACATCTTAGGAGGGAGAGGGCAGTACTTACGGCCTACGAGCGCTATAAAAGGGGCGACTCGAGGCTACCCACCTCAATCTTAGTGCGACACTTGAGAGAGAGGAACCGCATCAAAATGCGATCGTTCCTCCACATAGCGGCCAATTTGTCTAAAACAGCTGGGCTCTCCACTGATAGAATCCCTATTAGGAGAATTAGTACAAATAAACCTGACCCTGATAGGGCAAGAGGGAGCCACCAAGAGGCGATTAACACCTGCCATACTCCAAAACTTGGCATCCATAACTATAAAATCCTACCCATCAGATGCCATTTTCTGCTATATCGATGGGTCGGTACTGAGGGACCCCGATAGAGCGGGGTATGGGGCCCTAATCGTCTACCCCGACCGGACTGAACCAGACAGGCTCTCTGGTACATGCGACTAGGGCGTTCGAGGCCATTAGGGCCCGAATGCTCCAACGAGAGACTAGTACCACTACGGTGGTGGCGACTGAGGAGGTCAGAGCAGTCAATAGTTGCGCAGTGCAGGACGGAACACTGTCCTATTGGGGCATACTTTGCCCGGTTCCGCACTAACTTTGACTCCCGATGCCGTCACTGTGGAGAGAGCGTCGAAACAATGTCGCATGTCTTGTACGAGTGTCCCCAGCTCCGCGAGCTAAGGGGGGACTTGCCTGTGCAGTAACTCGACTTGTATGGTAGCTATGAGGCACTACGCCGGACAGCTAAGTTTCTTGCCAGAGCACTACGGGAGGACTAGTCCTTCCTGCTCTGATTTTTCAATAGGAGTTCATCTCAGGTAAAAACTTGTACACGTAATTTCTCCGGTTAGTATGTCAGCTTGGCTTGAGGAAGCCAGAGCTATGAGTTATAATTTTCAGAGTTATTGTTGTTCGTATAGATCTATTACAAATTTAATGACATGACTGATTCAGACTAATTAATACAATTACATTCTAGAAAACCTTTTTTTTAAAAAATATTTTAAAGAATTTTTTTTCTTGCTAACAGATTAATTTTGAAAATTTTCGTTTGTTGCTAGCCAATGACACTGGTAAAGTTAGAAACATTTGCAGTAGACTAACTAAATGTGAACACGTTGAGTACAAATGGCTTGTACAAATATATTTCCTTACTTCAACAGGGCCTATTTTATGTTTCAAATAGATTAAAGTGAAAGTAAAGTTTCCCTGTCAAACCTAAGGATCTATGGGGCAGATGATGTTGAGGTCATCTGTTTCTCTGGCCAACGATTAACGAGCAGGGTGTCATGTGGCCAGCATAACGATCAACCGCCTTTACTTTCCCCGACTAAAGTCAAGTACCAATTAGAATTGGGTGGACTCAGGGAAGCCTAAAAATCCCGAAATTCAAAATCCCTGCCTACAACGAGATTCGAACCCAGGACCGCAGTTTAAGAAGCCGAGCACTTAACCACTCAGCCGCAGATTAGATCTAAATCTTCAAGAGTCTAGATCCAGATCTAAACTAGATCTATATCATATAACTAGTCAAGAACTCTTGATCTTGTCTAGATCTAGATTCTATATATATTCTATTTTCTGGATCTAGTCTAGACCTATTAAGTAAAAAGAGTCTAGAGCGATTATGATCAGAATTAGTAGGCCAACTTGTGGTTAATAGTGTATTAGCCTGGGAGCCACACCCCGGAAACGGCTTTGACTGGTCAGCTAAACTGTATCTGACGTGTCCATGGCACTCAGTACACAAAGTTTTTTTCAAACCTAGCATGTGAAGTTTGGACTTGGCGGCTTGTGCGTAACGTCATAAAACTAGACAAATCGGACAGAAAGTTAAATACCAGCACAGTGCTGTGGAGCACTCAAGAGCAGGACAAGACACACAGAAAGTCTCTGATCATCCACTGCACCCAAACTTGTCCTCGGACGTCTTAAACAAATCTTGCTTCCTGAAAAGGATGGGCTTTAGGGCGAGAGAGTGAGGTCGACATGTTGCGCGAATCCTCCTCACTTAAATCAAAATTCCAGCGCAAGTCACTTGTCATCGCCCCCCCCCCCATACAAACCAAAGCCCTGTGGCGAAAGGCAAGCAGTGAAGCGGTAGGTGTTGGCACACTGGATGCCGTAGCTGCAACCCTGCACACAGGCGGCTCAGGCCATGTAGCCGTTCACCACTCACATAGAGCAGCAGTGGAGTCCGGCAGCCCCCATGAGCGGCTGAGCAATCCTATTTAGGAGTGCACTGCTCATCTCCAAAGCATGAGGACAGGGCTAGAAATGGTGCCACAAAAATTGCCTGCTTTAAACTACCATAGCCAGCCTACCGCAGCTGTTACGCGCCCACCATGACCAACCCATATGATGTCATAGCAAAGTTCTACGAAGAACTAAACTCCACCATACTTGATATTCCAAAAACAGAAAAGCTACGTATTCTCGGTGACTTCAACGCAAGAGTCGGCTCTGACCATCACATCTGGAAAGGAGTCTTAGGCAAATTTG
Source organism: Biomphalaria glabrata (assembly GCF_947242115.1). Lineage (NCBI taxonomy): Eukaryota > Metazoa > Mollusca > Gastropoda > Planorbidae > Biomphalaria > Biomphalaria glabrata. The sequence goes on from NC_074721.1 coordinate 9,692,844, forward strand.
GGATAGGTCAATGCAACAGCTACGAGTTGTTACTACTCCAGACCTGTGCTGAACACAAGCTGCTCATATCGAACACAATATTCAGTCTTCCAATGAGAAAGCGAACTTTCTGGATGCATCCCCGCTCAAGACACTGGCACCTCATAGATTACGTCATCACCAGACAATCTGACCATCAGGACATACGTGTCACCAAATCTTGCTGTGGTGCAGAATGTGGAACAGACCACCGCCTCATCATCACAAAACTAAACGTTCGTATTCAACCAAAGAGACGTCCGCAAAAATCTAAACCCCTAAAAGGCTAAACACGGCCAGACTAGCAGATGACAAAATTGAAAAGTCGTTTTCAGATGCAATAGAGAGCTGAATCAAGTCCACCTCTCTAGCTGAATCAAATGTAGATAAAAGCTGGGAATGCTTCAAAGAAGCTATCCATAGCACAGCATTAAGCATACTCGGACCTCTGGAGAGAAAGAATCAGGACTAGTTAGATGAAAACAGTACTGAGATAAGAAAACTATTAGATGAAAAACACAAGCCATAAATAGTATCTGAACAACCCGAACTCCCAGTTCACTAAAGATGCATTCACAAACATCCCCAAAAATATGCAAAAACAGTTACGTCAAATACAAGATACCTGGCTAAGCAAGAAAGTGGAAACAATACAGGAATTTGCCGACAAGCACGACATGAAGAACTTCTTCCATGCCATAAACGAGGCCTATGGACCCACAAAGTCAGGCTCATCCCCTCTACTAAATGCCCTTGAAACAATCTTATTGACAGATAAAGAAGAAATCCTAAAACGCTGGGCCGAGTACTTCGAAAAGGTTCTCAATACACCTTCATAATGAAGCGGCCATAGACAGGCTACATCAAGTAACAATACATGAAAAAAATGGATGACACCCCCCCCCCCCCACTACGCTAAAGGAAACCGATCTTGCCATTCAAGAGCCCGCAAGCAGAAAAGCCCCAGGAGCTGACTCTATTCCCGCAGAGGTCTACAAAAAGGTGGATTAAGTCTGTTTATAATTTTAATTAAGTATTATTGTAAAATGTGCAATAACAATTGAATAAATGTAATTAACCCAATTTTACATTTGAGTAAAAATCAATAAAAGTAGGTAATCATTTCATGCTGTATCGGGAGGTTTCCATGCTTATCTTAGGTGATCACTTAACACTTCTCTGCTTATTTCAGAAGAGTTAGAAGAATTCTTATCAAAGACGACGTTTTGCCATGTTTGCTTTTATGTGAAAAATAACGCCAATTTCTTTAAACAGTCAGCACATTGGTGAATTTGATGGGGGCCACCTCTGCGTTTGTGTGATAACACAAACTCTCTTTGTAATCTTGTTTTACTGTAGGATCACTTAATTGTGACTTTACAATTGAAACATGTTTCTGCAAATCTTCGCCGCTCATACAATGTTTTATAAAATATCAAAAATATGTGTGGCTTAGTTTAACATCTCAAATGTCATTTAATGTATTTATTGTTGTATCAAGTATGGGATAGATAAATGAAACATATTCATCATAATAACCATAAGGCATTGTCCAAGAATTCAGAATTGCTTTATTTCAGATAACCACGAAAATCCACGCTAAATAATAACAATTAGCAAAAATATTTGTAATTGGACATAATTATTATTGTTAATATAGATCTATAACAATTAAAACATAACTGATCTAAACTAATGCTTTTACGCTTAATAGGGGGTCTATTAAGTTTTACTTTGGTCAATTGCCCTTCATTTTGGAAAAAAAAAAATCATTTGGTCTCAAATGTGTGTCCTGGACCTTAGTGAGACCACTTCACGTGTCTCATTCAAGGATCATCTGCTGCCAACTGCTTTCTTTTATGAGGGCAAAATGGTGCTTGAGTTGATCTTTATGGGGCTTTCTGTGGGGCATCTCTGTTACATGTTCTTTTGATCTCGCCTTTGGCATGCGGTGGTCTCCTTTGTGGGACACGTGTCCGAACCAGTTCAGCTCTCGAATGGTAGGTAGTGCTTCTACACACTACACCTGCCTCCATCAGAACATGTTTGTTTGTTAGGTAGTCTAGCCAGCGCATGTCAGTTATGGAACGAAAGCACTTTTGATGAAAGAGTTCGATAAGCCTTATATGCCTCACATAGAAAACCCAGGTCCCAGGTCCATACAAAATTGTGGTCAGAACCACTTCTTTATAATAGATATTGGTAGTCAAAGATGTTAGAGCAATAAGGATCAGTCAGATGTGTCGGTTAAAAAAAAAATTAGATCTTGTATAAGATTCTTTTTACACAAAACCATTTGGAGTTCTATTTTTTACATTATAGAAAATAAAACAGTTATAAATAAAAAAAGAAATAAAAATTCATAACGTTAAACTATAAATTTTGTATCGTTTTTAGTTTGTAATATTAAGTAGTAAGCTGAGCAATGAATATATAATGAAGTCAAGGGAGACAATAATATGATTAATCTAGTACTTTGTGTCATACAGATTTAAGTGTTAAGTAAAGATATAAACATGGAATAAAAATATAACTTTTCATTAACTTTTATGGATAAAACAAGAGTTGTTTGGATAGAGTATAGACTATCTTAGGATAGAATATTGTGTAAATTAATAAATCATATAGGGAAATCCCTTTAAACTTTTTTTATGTCATGTGACCACAGTATTTCTAAAGCACAGTTTATCAAATGCTCATCGTCTCTACATGTACCTGATCGGCAATTCTCAACCTTTTATTCTCAGCAAACCCCCCCCCCCTTTTACAATCCCCCACTCTGTGGCGACAACACCCACCTACAGACACAAAGAAGACAGAAACAATCCATATTTTCGATGGTCTTAGGCGACCCCTGGCGAATCGTCAATCGACCCCCAAGGGGGTCGTGACCAGCAGGTTGAGAACCTCTGCTCTAAGACTATACTGAACCGAGCAGACGATTTCAATCCTATAGAGAAACGTATGCGTGTTATATATATATATGGAGAGAGAGACATACACATACATAACAAGCGAGTCAGCCGCCGTTTTTAAGGTAAATAATCATACCTTCACAATTGTACATCAATTAATATCTGCGGTTATTGAAAGTTTAAGTAAATGTTATTGTATGTAGAAAAATAATTATAATTTTCAAAAGCTTTATAAATATTTGAACAATAATTTTGTTCTTTCATTTGTATAGAAATAATAAAAGTCTTTAACTAAGTAATTAGTTTTAATTCGTATAAATATATTCTTATCCTTTATATTATATATATACGATGATCTATCACTAATAATATGCTGCATCGGATGTACGGTATAATATGTAAGCTCTTATCTGGTTATTTTATATACCGTATAATAAGTTCTACAGAATACAAGTAAAAGTATTATTTTTAAAAATATTGGTTATGCTTTGGCTTGAAAATGAATTTGGTATTCCTGCAATAAAAAAAATATATCAACTAAAATGTTTAATTGAGATGATTTTCTCACCTCTTTTTTAAATTATAAGATTTACAAACATTCTCAATAACTTGCTGTCTGGTTGATGTGCTGGCTAGTTCACGTCGTTTCTTTGTTTCTTCGCATCCCTTAATTTCCCATTCAGTGTAACCAGCCTTGACGTTCTGCTTTCTTACTATTCTTATCTTTTCTTTCTTAAAATCATCATATTCGGTGGCCAAGCTTTCTTATCGTAATTGTATTCTATTTCTTGTACATCTTAGATTGTCCTGAAAATCTTTGAACATTTATTTACCACATGAGTTGAATTTTTATTTGACCACGTACAGGAAGACTTTATATGAGCCATTGGTGATGTGGTCTTTATGTGTAAGGCCTAAAAGTCACAAAAGATTATAAACTACATGGCTTGCTTCTCACCTTTGCTTTTAGCCAATATTCACAATATCAACAGATTGTACTAGTTATAGTAAGTGATGGACACCCCCACCTCATCCTCCATGACTGTAAATTGTGTAGTTATAGTAAGTGATGGACACCCCCACATCATCCTCCATGACTGTAAATTGTGTAGTTATAGTAAGCGATGGACACCCCCACATCATCATCCATGACTGTAAATTGTGAAGTTATAGTAAGCGATGAACACCACCACCTCATCCTCCATGACTGTAAATTGTGTAGTTATAGTAAGCGATGAACACCCCCACCTCATCCTCCATGACTGTAAATTGTGTAGTTATAGTAAGCGATGAACACCCCCACCTCATCCTCCATGACTGTAAATTGTGTAGTTATAGTAAGCGATGAACACCCCCACCTCATCCTCCATAACTGTAAATTGTGTAGTTATAGTAAGCGATGGACACCCCCACATTATCCTCCATGATTGTAAATTGTGAAGTTATAGTAAGTGATGAACACCCCACATCATCCTCCATGACTGTAAATTGTGAAGTCATAGTAAGCGATGAACACCCTCACATCATCCTCCATGACTGTAAATTGTGAAGTTATAGTAAGTGATGAACACCCCACATCATCCTCCATGACTGTAAATTGTGTAGTTATAGTAAGTGATGAACACCCCACATCATCCTCCATGACTGTAAATTGTGAAGTCATAGTAAGCGATGAACACCCCACATCATCCTCCATGACTGTAAATCGTGTAGTTATAGTAAGCGTTGGACACCTCACATCATCCTCCATGACTGTAAATCGTGTAGTTATAGTAAGCGATGGACACCCCACATCATCCTCCATGACTGTAAATTGTGTACTTATAGTAAGCGATGAACACCCCCACATCATCCTCCATGACTGTAATTTGTGTAGTTATAGTACGTGATAGACACCCCCACATCATCCTCCATGACTGTAAATTGTGTAGTTATAGTAAGCGATGGACACCCCCACATTATCCTCCATGATTGTAAATTGTGAAGTTATAGTAAGTGATGAACACCCCACATCATCCTCCATGACTGTAAATTGTGAAGTCATAGTAAGCGATGAACACCCTCACATCATCCTCCATGACTGTAAATTGTGAAGTCATAGTAAGCGATGAACACCCTCACATCATCCTCCATGACTGTAAATTGTGAAGTTATAGTAAGTGATGAACACCCCACATCATCCTCCATGACTGTAAATTGTGTAGTTATAGTAAGTGATGAACACCCCACATCATCCTCCATGACTGTAAATTGTGAAGTCATAGTAAGCGATGAACACCCCACATCATCCTCCATGACTGTAAATCGTGTAGTTATAGTAAGCGTTGGACACCTCACATCATCCTCCATGACTGTAAATCGTGTAGTTATAGTAAGCGATGGACACCCCACATCATCCTCCATGACTGTAAATTGTGTACTTATAGTAAGCGATGAACACCCCCACATCATCCTCCATGACTGTAATTTGTGTAGTTATAGTACGTGATGGACACCCCCACATCATCCTCCATGACTGTAAATTGTGTAGTTATAGTAAGCGATGGACACCCTAACATCATCCTCCATGACTGTAAATCTTGAAGTTATAGTAAGTGATGGACACCCCCACATCATCCTCCATGACTGTAAATTGTGAAGTTATAGTAAGCGATGAACTCCCCCACATCATCCACCATGACTGTAAATTGTGTAGTTATAGTAAGTGATGGACACCCCCACATCATCCTCCATGACTGTAAATTGTGAAGTTATAGTAAGCGATGAACTCCCCCACATCATCCTCCATGACTGTAAATTGTGTAGTTATAGTAAGTGATGGACACCCCCACATCATCCTCCATGACTGTAAATTGTGAAGTTATAGTAAGCGATGGACACCCCCACCTCATCCTCCATGACTGTAAATTGTGTAGTTATAGTACGTGATGGACACCCCCACCTCATCCTCCATGACTGTAAATTGTGTAGTTATAGTAAGCGATGAACACCCCCACCTCATCCTCCATGACTGTAAATTGTGTAGTTATAGTAAGTGATGGAAACCCCCACATCATTTTCCATGACTGTAAATCGTGTAGTTATAGTAAGCGATGGACACCTCCACATCATCCTCCATGACTGTAAATCGTGTAGTTATAGTAAGCGATGGACACCCCCACATCATTCTCCATGACTGTAAATTGTGTAGTTATAGTAATTGATGGACACCCCCACATCATCCTTCATGACTGTAAATTGTGAAGTTATAGTAAGCGATGGACACCCTAACATCATCCTCCATGATTGTAAATTGTGAAGTTATAGTAAGCGATGGACACCCTAACATCATCCTTCGTGACTGTAAATCGTGAAGTTATAGTAAGTGATGGACACCCCCACATCATCCTCCATGACTGTAAATCGTGTAGTTAGCGGTTGTTTATTTGGTATAGACAACTAGTCCTTCACTTATCCTCCATCTGGGGGAGCGAATAATAAAAAACTTTTTTACGCTTTTGACCAGCTTTCATTATGGCCAACCACTTTCCCAACCGGCCAATTTCTCGCGTTGACCATAAGTAATATACAATTTCACCTCATTTATTTAGACATCTATCAAATGTATTAAAAGACAATGACATTGTCGGCTGCCTGGTAGTGCGGTTTGCTCGCTGGACTGTCGCTCAGACTTATCGATGATCTCGAGTTCAAACCCTGCCCACTCCGATCCCCGTTGTACTGCGGGAGGTTTGGACTAGGAAGTAAAATATCTTCAACTCAGAAGGAACAGCGAAACGTAAAATATTTTACTTCTTACAAAATGTGTGGGTTACTGGTGGCTCTAGTAGGCTTACTTTCTAATCTTTGAAATCTATGCCAATGTCAATTTATACATCGCATATTTATACATTGATTTAGCATATAAAATGTTTAAAATAGAGCCTATACTAATTCAAAATTTACACATTTAGGAATACAATCTCTAAGTGAAAAATTAGTTTAAAATATACAATACTTCTTCTTCTAGCCAACTTTTTGCTGCTGAGCTGTGAACTCTTTTGAAAGCTGTGCCAAGGAAAAATAGTTTGCTGTTCTCTTAGCTTAGCACTGCCGTACGGAATGCTGGTTATGTTGGGCTGTAGTAGAATTAGGGTTTGCCCAAGGCTGATCAAGATGAGGCATTCAAAGGGATATGGTTCACTGTTTCATAAGGATGGGCGCAGATTTTGCAGAGAGGTTTTTGCGGGGAAGGAAGTTAATATTGACCATTTTTTAAACATGGTCATTTCTTTGTACATAGATCTGCCTGTGTTTCCTGATGCCGATTGGTCGAACCAATCCTCTTTATGATTGTTGACTAACATTAACCTAAGATTGTGGTAGTTAACTGGTCTATTTGGTTGTTCCATAGATGACTCTGCCTTTAAAAGTTTATCAGCCTTTTCATTTCCCATGATGCTCATGTGTCCAGTGATCCACTGTAATGAGATATTGATATTTAAGTTTGGCATCACGATTAGGGCTGTCAACTCTCTTGGCCTGGATGAGGTGCTTCTGTCATATGCTTGCAGAGTGGACTGTAAATCTGTAAAGACAACAATATCTGATGGTGACTGTATTCCTTCATTAACTTTGTACTTAACTGTTTGCAAAGCTTTGGTAATTGCCTCAATGTAAGATGTGAAGTCTGAGAAGTAATCACCACAGTGCGAACTTATTTCAAAGTGTTAATTGTTTGGGAGGACAAGGAGGACACCGACCGGCATTGGTGGTGGCTTGAAAGGCTGATTCATTTGTATAAGACTACATATGTGTGTGTTTGTGAACCTCAACGCCCACCCCTGCTACGCCCATGGTTTGTAGGGAAGTCCAGGAGCTATGTTTGAAAATCTGGGTATTTTTTTCTCTGTTGTTGGGTAGATGGTGTTTTAGGGTTAGTTCAGCACAGAGTACAAATACAATAGTACCAAATCATTTATATCTATCGATTTTTAGAAGCAATTTTGTTTCTTTAAAATATTACTAAGATAGAGATTATACAGATATTTTTTTGTATGTCTTTCAGAGGTTGAAATGAGCTCTGCGACTCAGTTTCCTTCACAGAGACATCTTCTGGGAAGCTATGAAGCGGAACAGTTGCAAATTTTAATTAATACATTGTTGGGTAAATACAAAATGATATTCTCAATAAAAACAAACAATAATATGGAAGTGAAACAATAATGAAAGAAAAGATTTACATTTTGAGAAATAGAAACATAATGATACTAGAATCTATATTTCAAAAATGTAAAATAGAAAAACAACACTTTATTTCCTTTATAACGTAGCTATAAATTTTTGATAGAAATTCTCCGCTTCTTGTAAAAAAAAACAAAAAAACAAAAAAGATAAGTTAAGTGTTTAACATGGCTAAACAAATTTCTTACATCTATTGTAAACAAATTCTATTTACTTTTTTTTAATAACACGTGTCATTTTGGCTATGGCTTTTCTTTTGGTCTGGAAATAAAATTAAATAATACTAATTCTTCGCCCTTAACGATAATCAAATTTATTTTAAAAAATTTTATTTTATTTTTGGGATAAATAAAGCTGTTTTGCAATGAGTGGAAATCTACAATTAAATCAGTAAAAAACAAGATTACAAAGAGAGTTTGTGTTATCACACAAATTCAGAGGCCCCCGTACGATCCATGTCGAATCTGCATATTCGCAAGGAATATTCAAGACATGATTTTATTTGATTGTCAAAAGTAAAAATGTTTCAAAGATTCACTTGCCGTTGTAAAAATTTTTGCTTTTCTGTTTTACATGTTTCGCATGTTCCTTTAAAATTAAAGATAATTAGCTTCCTTGTCCAAACTTCCCACTTGACAGCGAGCAGGGTATGAACCTGGGACCGTTGAGATAATCAGTCCAGCACGCTAATCGCACGACCAAGCTTGAAGTTAACTATTGAACAAACTGGTTACAAACTAATAGCCTAATATTGATACACATTGATTACACATTACGGCATAACATCTACCGGATATGTACAATATGTCAGACAAGCGATTTTAGATAATCTTTCAGCATTGATTTGTAATTAAAAAAGAAAAGAAGGATATATCGTGCTTGTACTTTGATGTCTCAGCACAGTTAACAACAGAGCTATTGGCGGGGGCACCGTGAATCAAAATTTGGCCATAGCAGCGAGAAATATGAGTCAACAGGACAGTGGCCTGTCCTGCAGTGTGCTATAATAGCTTGCTCAGGCCTGGACAGCCTCCACCACGGGGAAGGGCGGTCAGGGAGCTTCATGCGCTCCCAGACTCCACGGGCTTTTTGGGACTTGTCCCAGCACTCAAACCACTTTTCCATTTGTTTGTTTTTTATTATAGCCAGGGGTGGAATTTGCCCTCCCTGGTGGGCCAAAGAGTCTGCAATTGTGTTGCCAGTCACACCTATGTGACTCAGTACCCACTGCATTATTACAGGGGTGCCATAGCGTTGTTTAATGTTATGTGAAGCCATGATGACAGTGTTGATATTGGGGGGCCATGGTCCGGGGCTTTGCAAAGCCTGTAGTACAGATTTTGAGTCAGTGACCACAACAATCTGTGTTGCCCTTAAATATCCCTCGCCGAGTTGAGAGTCAGTGACTTTTAAGGCTTTACAGACTGCCATGGTCTCCGCATCAAAACTGCAATCACTACCACATGGTCCAAAGATTTTGACTATGTAAGAGCCTGGAAAGTCGATGTAGGCTCCATAGCCTGCTCTTCCAGAATCTATTGATGCAAAAATAGCACTGGGCTTGAAGGTATTAATGGTCTCCAGAGCTAGGATAACGATTTTTAATAAACATTTGTGTACCGAGTTGTTTTAGCAATTCATTTAAAGAATTCATTCCATATGATGTCAAAGGAAAAAAAATCCACTACGTCACACGGCTTAGTTAGACTATCAATGTCTTCATCAAAACGAGCCAGTTGTCTAGTGTTCATAAACATTGGTGCACCGAGTGAGTTCTTTTAGCTTTTTATTAAAAAAAAATCATTTAAATGACGTCAAAGGAAAAAAATTCAATTACGTCACAATGACAAAAATTTCTTTACTAACACAAGAGATTTTACGAGAGTTCATAGACATTGGTCCTAATAGAATTCATTTAAAGAGGATTAAAACCGCATTTGTTTTGTGCGTTTTGTCTGTCAGTCTGTCTGTCCGTCATTTTAATATCTAAAAAAACAACTAAAAGCTAGTGAAAGTTTTATTAACCTTTAATTTTCCTTCCGAAACATCGCAATAGTTTTTAGTATGTATTGTTACAAACTTGGTGGTGACACAGATGGTCGTAGGCTGTGTGTGTGTTTTAGTCTACGCAAATCGCCCCAGTCCGGCGCTAGACGAGCGGCCAACTGTGACCAGTGACAGTACATTCCAGTTCGACAACGACCTGTGTGTAAATATTACGCATGCAAGTCACGGCGAAAGTGATCAACTGGAGTGGTCAAGAAGGTTCGAGGCCAGTAGAGACACTATATAAGAGCGAGTGTGACAGAATCACCACACTTCACGTTACCTCGCAATGTGACCAGAAGAGGCGAAGTTAGAGACAGACGGTGTGTGAAGTCAGGCGGAGCAAGGCTAGGTTTTGGACAGTTAGTGTGATGTTGTTGCCAACTGTACAGTATTTGTAATGTATTTGAAATTAAACTGTTACTGTTACTTTGGAGCCCTGATAAGTTGTGAGGTTCTTTAAGTTCGTCGTGTCGTGTGGTGCAGTTTGAAGAGAGCCTGGATAGTAGGAGAGAAGATCGTAACAGTATAATAGATTGTTCTGGATGTTAGTGTTTATATATAGTGAGAGAAAAATTCCAGATAAATCTAATACCGTTAATTAAATTTGTGGGTTGGTCTCGTATAAAAATTAGATGTACAATAGCCTTGTGGAGAGATTTTCATACCATACTTTCGTGTTAGAATTTTTTTTATCCTTAGAAATAAAAACATAATATTAACGATAATTAGATTTTGTAAAGTTTTAGTTAGAGAATTAAATGTAGTATAAGAGAGAAGTGAGATTTTACAAAAACATAAGAGTTAAAATATTTTTTTAAAAATTTGGAACAACCTATCTTCGTAAATGAGGAGTAGATTACTTGTTTTTTTTGTTTTTTTTATTTTAAGAGGGATTTCAAACAGTTATTTGGCGTTAGTAGATTTTTCATATAAAATTCGGAAATTTTTGGCGACGATTTGTAAGAAAATTAAAGTAATGTAGGCCGTTTTCTATTTCAAAACAAATCCGGAACATATTTACCGATTTAAAAAAGTTTTGTTATGTTTCAGCAAGAAATTGAAATGTAAAATAAGTCAAAAAATTGATTTTCAATAATCGTTTCTAGTAAATTACTTTCTTATTTTAAAATTCTGAACAACGTATTGTCGATATTTAAAAAAAAATTACATTCATTTGACATAAATTTATTTTAAGATAAAAATACGGAACATTTTGATATCGATAATTTAACTATAGTGACGTATTGTCAAAGAATATACGTGTAATATTGATTGATTACTCCATTGTGTTCTATCAATTGACATAATTTATGTTTTATAAAACAATTTTTACTTAGCATTTATATGCTATTTACATTAAAAAACAGTAACAACATAGTATTGATCATGTGTTTTTGCAACTTTTACATGGAAATTAAATGTATATTAAGTTAGAAGAGCAAACAAAAATTCGTTGGCATTGATTTCTTTTTCACAAAAACATCCGGAACAATCTTTTATAAATACATTAAACTATTGAGATGTTTCTGAAGGATCATTAAAGGTTAAATCAGATTTTCAATAACTTTTTAAAGTTGTTTTTTTTTAATCTAAACGTGACGGACAGACCGACCGAGAGACAAAAAGCAAAAAAATAAAAATAAAAAAAAAAAATAAGCGTCTTTTATTCTGAATGAGCACTAAACAAAAAATAAATAGAATCTGATTATTTTAAAAAAAAATTGAGGTAAATGATTGCTTTTGAATCTAGGCCACCGCTCGTCACGCTACTGTACGAAGGTTGCTGTGTAAAGAGTCCATTAAAAAACATGTGCGTTATATTTACATACAAAGTGCATTCTTAGCCTTTAAAAACAAACATAAATGTTTTCTTTTAATTTATTTTAGCAGCTAGTTGACCAGAAAAAAAAACACCTTTAACGAATCTTTATAGTTGTGAACATTTCTTGTACATTTCAGAAATATATTTAGTGATACTGACAATACACAAAAAATTGTCTTTCTTTGTTAACATATTGTAACATTGTCTCCCTTACATTTATGTATTGTTTTAAAATTGGTGTATTTTTGTGAAAAAAATCGCTTGCATAAGAAATTTTATAAAGTAAACGGTTTGCTTTTAGAAAACAAAAAGTAGAAGTTACACCTCAATTTTTCAAGCCGCATCGCATGGTGAAATAATATTTTTCATTTCTCTTCTAGTTTTCTAGATCTGAGTATGACAGACGGGCAGACGGACATTTTGCACAAACCTAATAGCGGCTTTTACCCTTACGGGGGCCTCTAAAAAAAAACAACAATAACAACAACAATTGTAATTTGAAATTTAAGAAGAGAATATGTTTTTGACATATTAGATATAAAAAACCGTCGACTCTGGAATTTTAATTCTTTCTTATTCAGTATGTGCACGCAATGGTCTATGATTACTTATATGTGTAGAGAACACTGGATACATAGTTCAGGCTAATTACTCGTAGATATTATTAGATTTTTAATTTTTAAGACTTAATATAAAAGCTGTCTATCTATCCGTCCGTCTGTCTTTCTGTTTGTCTGTCAATCTATCTCTATATTTTCATTATTGATATTTCTGTAAATCAAGATTTTAATTCATACATGATATGCATAACAAATAATATGTTTGTAGATTTGTTTGTGAATACTTTGCAGTTTTTAGCTTCTTATAATTGATTTGAAACTTCCATTTATACATGCTTGAGTGGAACTTCTGTATATTTTAAGAATTGACATACACCGTTTATTGAACATTCTATTTGGGTTAGAGATCATTTTAAATATACAAATATTGTTTAAAAAATCAATAGAGTAAAAATAAGAAATATTTTTTTTCTTGCCGGTTTTTGTGTCTTTATTTACAATTATCATTTCGTTGTCAATGATAACAAATATCTTCTTTTATTTTCAGAAACAGAACAATGCGATGCTTGTCTCGTGCGAAGTGCTGAAATGAGTGTCAACTGGCCATGCGGCCACGTGACTTACTGTCTGTTGTGTAGGCCACGCATGATTTGTTGCAGTAGGTGTGACGAGGTCATTAACGCGAGCCAAACTTTGTTTGATTTGCTGCACCAAGAGACTTTGACTCCAAATGATATCTCATTACATTGAAATGTGTCACTCTTTATCACTCTATCCTTCTTGTTCCTATAGTTATATACAGAAAAAAACAACAACACTATTACGATGTATGAAATTATTAATTTAAAGTGTTGATGCCATTGTATAATTTCTTCCTCCATTTTTATGTTGGAGGGTTCAGGCCACTATATGAGATGAACTGCGCAGTAGTTTGCAAATCACGGATTTCACCATACAGTTTTCTTTCTGTTGGGGTGTTCTGGGGCCAGTGTCTTGTTCGGGCCTCTTGGTAAAGAGAGCAGTTTTGAAAGACATAGTCAGCATTCTCTGGTGACACTCAATATGGGCTGATTTCACTGGTTCCAATTCTGAGCTTCCGGAACATATGTTGTCTCATTCTGTTGTGTGCCTTGTAGGCCTCTAATGAAATTGTAGCCTACTCAATAAATCTCTCCTGCAATCATAAATTTTTAGATATTAAAAAAAAATGAATAACATATTACATAATATAAGTATGAAAATTTAGTTTATTTTATAACAATATGCTGCATATTAAGATTTTAAAATTTGTTATTAATAAAATAATAAGTTTGGAAAGTTGGAGTATTGAGAGAAGGGGCGATAACTATGTAATTGTATAGTATGCTTTGTTGTAACGTACGAGTTTTATTTGTTCATGTTGAAAGGTAAATGAATAGTTCAAAGTGGTGGATTTAGTAGTAACAAGCAACATATACTTGAATCAAAGATTTCTCTAGTTCTAATAGAAGAATTGGCTTGACAATGTAGTTCATAGAATATACAAAACGGTAGATTTTAAGCTGAAATATTGAATACATTGATGCAGAAAGTTGAAGGGTGTATGTTAAACGGCATGTTATAAATGTGTTGGATGTGTACATTGTAAGAAGTTCTAACTAACTATACTTGTAAAATATTAATATTACAACACTGGGAAAGTTTGTTTTTATCCTGCCATCTATATAAAAGGTTAGCTCGCGTTTTGTATATGTTCTTTATCATAAACTTGTAGATTTAAATGATATTGAATATTTTATAGAAGTTTTTATTTTTGTAATTTCCTCGCAAAATGTATATGAAATGGAATAAAATTTTGCTTTTATTTTTTGTCAATCGCTCATTACACATTTAATAGTTTAAACATCTTTAAATTATAAAAGTTTGCCTTGTTTCCAAAATTTCTACTTTTAGAAGTACACAAATGCATGTGATTAAGCATTGATTAAAATTTATCCTATTTCATAAATCAAAGGTATCGATGCAACTCCATATATAACATAAAAATAATAATAAGGCGTGTCTCTGTGTCCAGTGGCTACGCAGCGCCAGCTGTGATCTACATATTTTGCCACATCCAGGGCAAGCATAACCATTGTCCTCCGTTGAGTTTTTCTTTCCGCCGTCTGCATCTGTCCTCGCAGCGGATTTTTTTTTTTTTTTTTTTTGGTTTCAAATGTGTATCCTGCGGTCTTTATGAGTGACCTCCAGCACTTTCGTTCTGAGTCCTCATGCAACCAGGTGCTCTCTTCTATGTCAGCTAAGGCAAGTTGGCGCCTAAGCTGGTCTTTGAAGCGTTTCCGTGGGACTGCATTTGGCACACGTTCGTCTCTCTGCCCTGCCCAGCGTAACTGTCGGACCTTAAGAAGTCCCTCTATACAGTCTATACCGGCGTTCGCAAGGACATCGCTGTTTGTAGTGCGGTCTTGCCACCGTATGTCCATGTTGGAGCGCAAGCATCTTGGTGATAGCGCTTAAGTGATCTTAGTCGCTTTCTGTATAGTACCCATGTCTCAGATCCACATAGAAAGGTTGAGAGAACCACCGCTTGGGAGACGTTGTTTTTTGTAAGCAGGCGGAGCGATCTATTCCGCCAAACTCTCGTAAGGAAGCTAATCAATATTTGAAAAAAATATATCTAGATTTCAAATTAGAACTAAAAAGCCATGCCATAAAAAATAATAAGATGTTGTGTATTGTCAGCTGTAATGATTGTAATGATTCATCTTCCTGTGAAATACATCAACCAAGCATTTGTTACATACAAATACAATTACAAATAGACGTCGAAGTCTGGCTGACAAAAGTCATGTTAATATTATTCCTATTAGCTGAAAGAAGCTAAGAAACTAAATTTGATATAAAGAATAGATTTAAATATTTTACAGTGAACAGGGAACAAAATAGCTCGTGTTGTAGTTCCCATAATATATTCCTATCTAAATGCAATGATTGAATTCAAATGAAAACATCGCTCTGTAATGACACAAGACGCGTAGAAGTTGAGATTCATCGGGTTTTTCCGTAGTGACGTGACGAGCCATTAAAACAGAAATAGAGGAGCAACGGACAAGAAGGAAGGACGACCCCCAAGTTAGCGACGACAGAGGATTGTGTCCCTTATTCTGCACTAAAGTGTTTGAAGTTATCAGCTGTATTTATTCAATTTATCTTCTTTGTTCATTCTGTTGATTGAGTTGAACTCGCGAACAACATCAACATTTATACTTATATCAACGCACCTGCCCTGCGTGATCTGAAAGGGGAAATTTACTTTTTTCGCTTTTACATCACCAAATTAATATCATTCTATCCAAATACCCCATGATCCTAGCTAAACAATAGTAGTGAGTCTCTGACCACTAAATACATTTTAAGAATATCTTTCAAAGTTATAAGACTCCTTCTAGTATTTCATATCATTAATCGATATGAACATAATTGAACATGATAAATGTAGTATTGTTATGCTATAAAATGCTTATGATTAAAATAAAAAACTAAGAAGTAAACCTTATAATTTGTTAGTGCTATTTTTCTACATCTGTCCATTATCGTTAGTCGAAGGGGTGCCATGACAGTTTGCTTAACCAGGTACCTCCCCACTCTTCCCAGTCAGCAGCTGTTCTTTGCAGGATGTCAACACTCTTTTATGTTATCCAGACAGCTTATCTTTTAGTTATCATTCTCTTCATGCTCTCTCCACTGTATTACTTTATAGAAAAAAGATTTATATTAAAAAAGCTTACTGAACTTTAGTTAAAAATATTTATCAATAGCATGCAAAAAAGAGAATACATTTATATTTAAGAGTAGGGCCTACATTATCTTAAGCCAACATTCCTAACCATAAAATTAACCTCAAGAATATTACGGGGAATAATTATGAATTTTGTAATGCTACAGTGTATTAATACATGTATTACTTCCCGTAACAACGGTACTACCACACTTCTTATCATTTAAAAAAGATAACATACTGTTATAATGTTTTTTAGTCCCCCCCAAAAAAAAATATTAATTTAAATAGAATGTTTCATATTACACATTGAAGTTATGTGTTTTAAACTATAAAATATTATTGAAACAAGATTGTTTCTACCTCCTGATTGTGATCATGTCGGGTCTAAATGATCACTTGAAAATAGCTAAACAGCCGTTTCTATAGTTCTGTAGAGCGACCTCAATTAAGACATAAAGTATGTTTCTGTAACAGGATGATACAAATTACAATCTGAACTTGTACACTATAAAAAACAAAAAACAAAAAATCGAAAAGTAAAAAAAAAAAACAACAATAACAAAGAAAAACAAACAACTAAACAAGCAAAATACAAAAAGAAAATACTTTAAAAAAGCTTATGTTCAGTGTATCAATAAGTTTTGATCAGCGATTTAGTTAAACTTAACAATGTGACTAATTCGCTTATACCACCATTTCAGGCCCTTATGTGAGATACCAAACAAAGTAATTTACAAAGAATGTATCTGATAGAGTACATAAAGATTAGAACTGCTTTCGGCCTGCTGCTCCGTGGCTATGCGTTCATCAGGGAAATACAAAAAGATAAATGAATAAATAAATAAAGATAAATAGAAATGACAGATCTTAGGGACCTTTGTTTAGAAAATGCTTTTATGAAGTAACGAACTCAATGTTTATAAAAAAAGGTAATGAACTAAAAGTGTAACATTACTTCCTTTCAAATGATTTGCAGAAATGACTAGCCAATTAATTAAACCGTTGTTGTATTCCTTCAGATTTTATACGCATGACATTGTTATATGAAAGTTTGTCTTTTTTTAGTGGGGCGCGGTGGCTGAGTGGTTAAGCATGGCTTCGGAAGTTAAAATCCTGAGTTTGAATCTCAGTGAAGACTGGGATTTTAAATTTCGGGATTTTTAGGGCGCTCCTGAATCCACCCAACTCTGGGTACCTGACTTTAGTTGGGGAAAGGAAATGTGGTTGGTTGTTGTGAAACATGACACCCTGCTCGTTCCGTTGGCCACAGAAACAGATGGTCTTAACATCACCTGCCCTATAAATAGCAATTTCTGAAAGGGGAACTTCACTTTTTTATGTCTATTTAAATACAAGGAATAACGGAATAGATTCAAATGTTTGATGACATGTCATAGATGTAACGGTAAAGCCAGGACATTTTCACATTTTAGTCCAATGTCCACCAGGCGGAGTTTAGGACCTCAAAAACGGAGGACAAGACTTACTTTTGTAAGAAGTTTAGTAACCCTACCTTTACAATCATTTTCTCTCGGTCTCTCTTTCAAAACTCGTCACCCACTGTCTTAGTGCATGTAACACAATGCCATTCAAGAAGGAACATCTGAAACAAAGACAATTGAAGCATTTAAAATAATAATTTTTTTTTTGTTGGCTTTTTATGTAACTATATTTCTACTTTAGGGTTTAAAACAAAGCGATTAGAAACAGTCTTACTACAGCGATTGGACCCCACGATAATCTGCTAACCATTGTATAAACTCAAACTACTCTATGACCGTATTACAAGGTCCTCGGGACTCGCAGCTAGCTACTTTCAGGGAACAGTACCAGGAAAAAAAAGAAGAGGCAGACGGATAAGGCAACAAGAAGAACGTTAGAGACAGTGCTACTACAGCGGTTGGACCCCACGATGACCTGCTAACCACTGTAAAAAAAAACGCACACTAAAACTCTGTGGCCATATTACAAGTTTCTCAGAGCTCGCAAAGACCTTCCTTCAGGGAACAGTACCAGGACAAAGAAGAAGAGTCAGACGGAGAAAGCGACAAGAGGACAACATAAAAGAACAGACTGGCTTGCTATAGAAAGAGGTTCTATCCAGTGCAAAAGATAGAGAGGAATGGAGAAAGACGGTCGAAAAATCTTATGTGGTGCCCCAACGTTCCAACAGACTAAGAAAAAGGTGAAGGGTCAAAGAGAACTTAATATTGATTATATGTCCGTGGGTCTCATCACATTTTAATTTGAGTAGTCTAAATTAAAATGCGAAATGAATTGCTCTTTCTTTCTTAATATATTACTTTTACTTGTAATTTGTTTTAATATAATAATAAAATGCAAAGCATACGAATTTAAAATGGAAAACAGCAGGCTTCTAAAGACAAAACAGAGTGTCAATGTAAAACAAATGAGGCAGACATATCTAATAAATTTACAATTGAAGTGTCGTGATGTTCATAGATCTCATAAACTATTAGAGCTAATAGTTATCTGATTCCTACAGATTTTATACAAAAAAAAAATCCAATGTAATAATAAAACAATACGTTATTGCAGAAGGTGCGTGCTGTTTTAGACAGACTTGGAATGAATGTTGACATTAGAGAAATAAAGGAGCTCCACCCAAGTTGAGGCGCTTAAAGAAGAAGCTATACTAAAGGCAAACCTTGTTATTAAATGGTTGTGATATCATGTAAGTAAACAATGTCTCGTTGACTTGTTTCCATTCGATTTATTACATTTGTATCAGAAATAAAGATTTGCGAAGCTTAATAGAAGGAAAAAATGTCAACACTGATGAGCTCAGCTTTATAGATCTACAGTTGAAACAAAAACTCCGATGGCGAGGCTTGAAATGCTTCGAAAAGAAAAAACAAGGAAAATGTTAGTGTATCTTCGGTAGGCTCTGAAGGAATGCACGAAGATTCTGACATTAGCCACTTTGAGATTGAGACTTGTTGATCTCCTTGGTAAGTTGCATAAAGAGAGCCCTTTCCCGGGACACATAGTTCATACAAAAAATACGGAAATCTCGAACCATAAAGGCAGGGCCGGTTCTAGATATTGCGGGGCTCTAGTGAAAATTAAGATTTTGTATTAGAAAATAAATTCGTCTTTGCATTTTATTCATACTCTATTAAATACTAAATACAAAATCACTGACAAATTAGCTTTACTAGCCATATAAAGTATATATATATATAGAAGTTTTTCAACAAAAAGCTGATAAACATTCAGATCTGTCTTTTAGATTTACTATCGACTAATAAAATATCGCTTTTTTTTTAAAGAGGTCAAAATAGATTTAGATCTATTTTTGTATGTTAGTGTCTATTAAAGTAAATTAGGAATTTGAATATTACATTTTATTAAATGAAAGCTGACAATGCCTTTTTTTTTTAAAAATTGCTAGTAGGATTAACATTTTCCATATTTAATGACACTCAGAAATGACAATTTTGTCTGTTTTTAAGGAGATTTGCATCGGTTTTCAGAAGATTTTAATAATTTTCAGTAGATTTTCGTAACTTTTTTGTATATTTTACAATTTCAGGAGAATTCCAGAAACCCTTTAATAATAAGTTAAAAGGGATTATGATAATAAATTACACCAAGAATTCGCGCGGGCCTATGAAAGTGCGGGGCCCACTGCGGCCGCATAGGTTACAGTGGCCTAGGACCGGCCCTGCATAAAGGATATCTGATTCAGTTGCGTGAAGAACGAGATTCTGGAGGAAATGAATACAATTTTGTCGCAAATGAAAGGCCAAATAGACTCCATGAGGAATCAATCTTTACCTAATTAAGGTTGCAGTTGCGGCTGTACGGGCAGTTACGACGGAGTCACTGGGGACTGTAGCACTGTCTTAGTCTGTGTTGTAGGCAGAACAAGTGTGGCGTTTAAGACGAGAAACGTGATAATGAATGCTTCTATGATCTCAACGATAAGTAACATTCAACACCAAGGGAGATAATTTTTTCCCTAAAGTTTTCTTATGTACTACCTCTGCAAAATTATAAAAAAGATAAAATATGTTTTATAAGTTTTTATTATGCTAATGATTTTAAAATATATTGAAAATTTATAAGTTGTTTAAAGTATTTTATAAATGAAAGGAAATATAAAAATGCATAACTTAAAACCTGTTTAAAGATTGGCATTGATATAAAACAAATTGGGAATATCCAATGATCGATCAATATCCGGAGCATAACGGGGGGACTTATAAATTCAAGGCAGGCAAAATCTTCTTAACTGCCTACAAGCAATAATCGTAGGTCCACATATTCACATTCATTACTTATGTTGTTTAATGGAATCATTGACAGTTCTAAGTTTAAAAAGAGGTAAGAAGACAATTATTTGTGTTAATTTAAAATTAAAAAAAAAACATAAAATAAAATTTATTGAAAATTGGCGGTCAGCATTATCAGCATTAGACCACCTAAGAAAATATTTACGGAATCTAGTGGTAAAACTCAGTTGACATATAGACAGTAAAGTTTAACTCTAGTAATTTAGTAATTAAGTAATAACTGAGACCTTGGGCACCAGCAATCTGCCCAGGGAGATATTGAGTCATTACCTACTAAATTATTTTGAGAAAGTAATATTTGTTTCCAAGCACCTTTTGTAATTTTGAATTTCTAGCATTTTTGACTTCGCGAGTAGAGTTTACTGCTGGAATTAAATATAGATAATATAATGTTTCGTTATAATAAGCATCAAGATTGATACTGATCCACTAAATATAATAAAGAATTAAGCATGCGTACGACACTAACTGATATAAACAGAGTTTGTAACAAGACACAATATATATATATATTACCTCTACGGCATTGTGCTTTAATCAACAAAATAGTGTGGAATTTTTTTTCAAAATAATTTAAAGTTCTGATGCAACGGCTACTTTTTTTTTCTGAAAGCGCAATATCTAATTTTTTTAATCACTTATGCAAGTAGTTATTTTTAAAGAGAAAAAGCTAATTAGACTGCATTATAAGTTAAACCTAATTTAAAAACGAATAGTAATCTTGTAAACTGCATTTTCTTGAACTCTAATGGGTACCTGACATTAGTTGGGGAAAAGTAAAGGCGGTTGGTCGTTGTGCTGGCTACATGACACCCTCGTTAACCGTAGGCTAGTGCGTAGGCCACATAAACAGATGAACTTTACATCATCTGCTCTATAGAACACAAGGTCTGAAAGTGGAACTAGTTAGGCCAGGTTCACATCTAACTTTGCATTCACTTGCACCTATCCTTTGATCTGCTGGACCGTTGGGGCACTACACAAGATCTGTCAACCTTCTTTCTCCATTCTTATCTCTTATTTGTCTTTGATATAATTTCATTCGGATGTTCTTTCTGAAAATATTGAAGCCTGCCTGGGTGGACCACTTTGGGGGCCGATTTAAAGTTTGTGTTTCCACACAAACTGTCTTTGTAACCTTGTTTTTGTTTAGTTATGACTATAAATACGACGTTGAACATATAAGATAAGCAAAATACACTTTTACCTTCTAGGGTCTAGTCTGATTTCTATTTATAGCAAGCGCTTCATGCTCTTTCTGTCACCCTCTTTCTCTCACTGAACCAGTCAGTTCTCTCTCTCTCTGTCTCTCTCTCTCGTCTTTTGCGCTATCACTCACTACACTCATTCTGATGCGCGCCCTGTCACGCCCCATTCGCCTTTCCCCCTCCCTCTCTCTTAACGAGCCAATCAGAAAAGACTCAGTCAGTCAGTATCGCTCTCTTTTTTTAGCCGAACCCGAAAAGGGATTGTCGAACACACTTTTAATGTTTCATGTTTCATTGTCTTATGCTTATGTAAGTTTGAGTGAGGCACTTTCCTCCGACGTGAGATACTGCACAGATAGGTTTCTTTCTTTGCCATTTAACCGCAGGCTCTAGGCTTTAGTAGATCTCTTGTACAATTAGTAGAATTTTTTTTCCCATATTGTATATAATTTAAATATAATACAGCCAAGTAGTGTACATTATATTTACCATGGAAACTAGGCTGACAATCACTGACCAGTTTATAAGTGATGGTCGTTCTCTGGGGTACGAAGGTGAAAGGTTAGAGAGGTATGTGGCTGAGCAGAAAGAAGACTATGAAAAAGCCAAGAAAGAGGAGTTTGAACGAGAAAAGGCTAGATTTGAGAGAGAGGAAAGATTGAAAGTAGAGGCGGAGGCGGCCAGATTTGAACGCGAGAAGGAGCAGTTTGAACGTGAGGAGAAGGCCAAGCGTGAGGAGCAAGAGAGGTGGAAAGAAAAAGATGCCAGGGAGGCAATCTAGAGGAAGGAGGAGATGGAACTAGAAATAATGAAGGAAAAGTCAGCAACATCGGCTGGTGGGACGGCAACACAGGCAGAGGTGCGGCCTAGAAGTGTTAAAGATAAACTTGATAAAAGCTTCCACGGTATGAAGGAAGACGATGACCTGATGGCATATTTAACACACTTTGAGGCCGTTGCGACAAGATGCAAGATTGATAGAAAGGAATGGTCATTGCTCTTGTCTATAAATTAACAACATTTCTAAGGAACTGTATGCTGCGGGACAGTCTGTTCTTAAATGAAAATTATGAAGAAGTGAGGGCTGTGTTACTCAGGCATGCGGATAATAATGAGGATACCTGCCGCAAGAGGTTCACCAGGTAAAACGACGCCAAAACGTTTTTATGGGTTTTGTCACCGAGCTGCGAGTTTAGTGTCGTCTGCTAGTCCAACAGTCTCCCCGTCGGTAGACATTCTTCTCGTCTAGAGTCATTCGCCGTATGCAGATTACCACTCAGTTTTGTGTCGTCTGCTGGTCTGTCCGTCTGTAGAAGACAATAGATAATAAGACTTCTGGATCTTCTTGCAAGAAAATTAATTATGAGCCAAAATAGAAATTTCAAACATTTTGTGTTGATTCGTTTGTCATAATAAAGAACGTAGCGGAACTATGTCTGTATCTGGTTTGTTTATCGTATGTAGTGGAGCTATGTCTTTATCTGGTTTATTTATCGTATGTAGTGGAGCTATGTCTTTATCTGGTTTGTTTATCGTATGTAGCGGAACAATGTCTTTATCTGGTTTGTTTATCGTATGTAGCGGAACATTGTCTTTATCTGGTTTGTTTATCGTATGTAGTGGAGCTATGTCTTTATCTGGTTTGTTTATCGTATGTAGTGGAGCTGTGTCTTTATCTGGTTTGTTTATCGTATGTAGCGGAACAATGTCTTTATCTGGTTTGTTTATCGTATGTAGTGGAGCTATGTCTTTATCTGGTTTGTTTATCGTATGTAGCGGAACAATGTCTTTATCTGGTTTGTTTATCGTATGTAGCGGAACAATGTCTTTATCTGGTTTGTTTATCGTATGTAGCGGAACAATGTCTTTATCTGGTTTGTTTATCGTATGTAGCGGAACAATGTCTTTATCTGGTTTGTTTATCGTATGTAGCGGAACAATGTCTTTATCTGGTTTGTTTATCGTATGTAGCGGAACAATGTCTTTATCTGGTTTGTTTATCGTATGTAGTGGAACTATTTTCTTTATCTGGTTTGTTTATCGTATGTAGCGGAACAATGTCTTTATCTGGTTTGTTTATCGTATGTAGTGGAACTATGTCTGTATCTGGTTTGTTTATCTCAAGGTTATCCTCTTCTTTTAAACATGATCTCTTATAGGCCTGTATTTAGTCAGCAGAAGACGTGAACAGAAAGATGGTTAAATGGGTTGAATTTGTATGTTGGATATATATTGACATGTCTAATTTATAGGAATAATTTAAAATTATATTTCACACGGCCAATATTTAACTATATTGCAAATACATGTACGATGTTTTGGTTGGTCCCTAGAAAAAAACAATTTAAATATCCCGCACCGTCAGCTAATTGTACCCTCAGGTTGGAGAAAAGTAGACCTATTACTCTCTCCCACGCGCTATCTCCCTCATTTTTTGGTCTCCCTCTCTGTTTCACGCTTTCCCTCTGTCTCATTTTTCTCTCTTTCATTGCACACAGCATTACGTCGTAGCCCTCTACTGTGTCTCGCTCCCATCACGCTCTCTTGCGCTGTCTCTCTCTCTCTCTCTCTCTCTCTCTCTCTCTCTCTCTCTCTCTCATTCGCCTCGACGCTACGTGAAGCACGTCTGTGGCAGAAAGACTGATTGACTGACTGAAGGGGCGTAACTAATTTGTATTCTATTTTTAGAGTACCGTACAATGCACAAGGCAGTTGGAAGCCCTCTTAACTTATTTAATAAACAGTATAAATATAAAAAATCGGTGACAAGTGCCAGACATTTTCAATATTATAAAACTAAACCTACTTCGTCAATTATCAATCGACCAACTGGATCTTAATCGCAAAGCATCCAGGATTGACAAGTGAGGTAGGTCTAACATCGTTTTTTTTTTCACTTATTAAAAAAAATAATTAATTTAAAAAAAAAAAAACTTTTTAAAAAAAAAATATTTAAATAGACTGAACGATCCTATTATATGTCTATGAAGAGATTAAACAGCACTTCACTTTTTCTATTTTATAATAATTTTAACAAATATTTTACTATTTGTATATACTTTTTTTTTTAACTACAAACCAGTGAACACAAATATTTTCATTACAGACTTGAACACAATTTGCATCTAAGGTCACAATGGAAAAAGTATCAATGGCTCATTATACTATATTTTCTATTTATTAACTAACTCATCGAATTAAATCTTGTTTTTTTTATGAATTTGCTACGAACTTCACTTAAGTTGTAAGTTTAATAATAATATCAACCGAGGGGATAATAACAACTGACCTCACAGACACCTTCAAGGCCCTTAACATTCCTAGGAACATCTTCGTTGCCTGTCAGAGGGCGGTACTGCTGCAGACCTGCCACATCACCAGAAAATTCCTCAGTGGAAACTGTTAAAGGGACTACGATGAATTTTGTTTCTCTTTAGCGAAACTCGACCCTGGCAGCGCCAGAGAATGACTACTCGTTCATTTCTAACATAATAATAATAATAATAATAACAATAAAGGACCCCCTTTACAACACGCTGTTTTCATATGTTCTCATTATAAATAAGACTAAATAGAGCCGATATATTTACATCTTCTGTCCCATAGATCGCAAAGTCTGATATAGGGCTCTCTTAGAGTAGGCCTACTTTTGACGAAAAAAAAACAATAACAAAGTTAATGTTACATCGCAATTAATATTATTTTTAAAAGGTATCGACAAAACTTTTTATGCTACTTGGGTGTTAGTATTCACGAGATCCTTAAAGAGACCAACAAAATGGTCTTCTATTTGTAGTGATGCAGTTACGGAAAAGTTAATAAGGATATATTGAAAGATCTAATTCAATAATCAGCACTATTACGATAGTTGTAGGGACGCTTAGAATATAATGGGAATACATCTGGACCCATTTCCAATAAAAACTACCAGCAAACTATAAAGATAGCTTAAGGCAAGTTTATGGGAAATAGGAAAGGAGATTTCAGATTTCGGTGCTATTGAAAAAGATTTATATAGTTTCAGTTTGCCTTTTGAAGTAAATTGAAAAGGAATGAAACCAGTCTTTTAAATCAAAGTAATTGAACCGCTATCTAATAATCATCTCAAACATTTTTCTAGATGTTTCGAATCAAACTTCAAAGTGGCTTTTCGAAAGTTTTTCCAAATTTAATATCTCATGCTCATAGATTATGTTCAATATTTTTTTTATCTGAGATGAACTCCTATTGAAAAAAACAGAACAAGAAGGACTCAATCCTCCCGTAGTGCTCTGGCAAGAAACTGGGCCGTTCGGCACGCCCCCCTCCCATTAGCTCGCGGAGCTGGGGACACTCGTACAAGACGTGCGACACCGTTTTGACGCTCTCTCCACAGTGACGGCATCGGGAGTCAAAGTTCGGACGGAACCGGGCAAAATATGCCCCAATAGGACAGTGTTCCGTTCTACAGTGCGCAATAATTGTCTGCTCAGTCGCCACCATTAATCATCGCGATCTGTGTGACGCATGTGCAATATTTTTATCAGAATACATTTGTAAGCAGCTCAGAAAAAAGCTGTCACTAATAGGTTGACGGATGAACTACTCAGTTCAATTTGAAGAATAACTACGTCTAAAGCTGAATCAAATTAAGAAGAACTATTATCAAAACACTCGTTCCTTTATTTTATACATTGCATACGCAAAATAGTGATATCATAAATTCTAATATTAAATGTTTAGTATTAACTTAATAAAAGAATGAAGGCCCGCCAAAAATGTTTCCTTTAATTTTTGGGCTCGCGCCTCGAAACGTTTGCCCATTGCTGGACCAGTTCATCGAGCGAGGTTGTGACCGAGCGTCAAATAAGGTTTGCTAGACATTTCACTCAAAATGAAACTCGCACTCCAAGGATAGCAATAACAAGGAGGCCAAAACGAACAAGAAAAATGCAGAGATGTTCTATCTTAACATAGCATAGGAGACAGTCGACACCTTTGGGAATTGGCTGCACATGTAGCTGGTGACTGATTCTTCCGGAGACATCATTCCGCACAATGCGTAATCATAATTAGATCAAGATAAAAGCTCAATATTGTTTTCTATTGGTAAGCATTTGAAATTGAAAGAAAGGAAAATAAAATAGTTTCAAGGGAGGTTAACAATTTAATTCTTTCATAATGTTTCATTATTGTTTTATTAGCATGTATTATTAAAATGTAATTTGGATGTTTTTTTTTAAAAAAGATACCAAATCAAATAATAAATAATATATGGGAATAATCTTTGTCGATAAGGTACGTAGCCTACATACTGTACAAAATGTAGTTAGGGAAATTTCCGTTACTACTTTATGGTATTGTATTTATAGAACGACATCGGTGCATTGGAGCAATACAGAAAAGGACAGCAGCAGTATCACGGTTGCTCTGTGATATTCGTAATAGAATTATAAGTTTTGTGTTCCTTACTTAACAGAGTCTAAGTAAAGGTAAGAAGAAAAATGTGTCTATGTTACGCCTTATGTTCCGCTAACCATAACTTTATATCCTTAATGAGTCTATTAACTTTTTACAAATATTCTTAATAGTTCTCTTTCAAACATTTTGGCATCGATAATCAGATCTATTTACTAGTTGTAGTCCTCCTTCATGTATTTATTTAAAACTTGTTTAGGCCTATCTATTTATTTAAAAATAAAACAAGAAGAAAAAACACAAAAAAGCAATACTAATATACATTTTTATACAGTTTACATTAAGCATAACTCATCACTAATGCGTATTAACTGAAAGGATAAAACAAGGATATTTGATGGCTTCTATTTTGTTATATCAGACAAAACTGCCGAGCAAGAGAATAAAGTTGACTATTCAAGTTTTACCGCCACATCAGTCGAGTAGAATCTCTTTCTCTTTTTCAATAAATAATACAAATACGAATTACCACAAATTAATTAACTGATTGGTTAATTTTATTTTATGATTCTAGTTTTGTCAAGTACAAAAAAGTCATTGTGCAAAGTTTCAACTTGATCCTAAGAAGGGTGTGTGAAAAAAAGCGTATTCTTTTTAACAGACAGACAGACAGTGATCTGGAATTACTTGCCATCTAAATGATACCCTTTTATATGTCACGTCATTATTTGGCTATCTATATGTTACTGGCTTATGTTCCACATACAACTAAGAGAGAAGTCTCATTTAAAAGCATCGCTGATATAGTACATGAATTTCAACTGAGTTCACTAAACGGATATTTCAAGAAGAAAAAACATTTTAATTTTTTTTTGTTAAGACATTACCGCCTTTATTAAACTTCAACTATAATTTTTTTAAAATTTACAAAAATTTAAAAGAATTTGGCTCAATTCGGGTATCAAAACCGTGATACCGTCTGCTGCTAAAAGTTACCCATTTTTTTTATTCGGCCAGCAAAGAAAGAATACTTATGCTCATTATATGGACATCTAGATATAACACGAGACCTAAAAGTCTGACTTAGAACTCTTAAGATATACTTCTAGATCTAGAATCCAGATGTAATATAAATTACATTTACGTAAAAATATAAGCATGGCTTATAAACTTCAATAAAATTGAAACAACTTTAAATTTACTCATAATTATTCATAATTACGGTAATACTGCTGACAATGCTATGTTGGCTCTAGACCTAGATGTTAGTCTCCATCCAAATGTACATTTATTTATTTTTAAATTTTGAAAAATTATAATGGTCAAACCACTAGCGGATCCAGAACTTTGGACTGGGGGGGGGGCGATTTTTTTTCCAAACCCTAACCCTAACGCCCAGTAAACCCTAACCCTATGCATAAACGTGCGTACAGCACACACACACACACACACGCACACACACACATATATATATATATATATATATATATATATATATATATATATATATATATATATATATATATATATATATATATATATATATATATATATATATATATATATATATATATTTGAGAATAAGAAAAGCAGCATTTCTCAACCTTCGGCGAAAAACAAAACAACTGTGGCAGCGCTTTAAGGTTCTCTTGTGGAGTTCGGGGCGAAGCCCCGACGCCAAAAGCGTTTTCTTGCTTTTTTTTTTTTTTACTACAAAAACGTATTCTCCTGACATCTACAGCTCATTATTCATCAATGGAGTTCGGGGCGAAGCCCTGATGCCAAAAGCGTTTTCTTGCATTCTTCATTGCAGAAACGCATTCTCCTGACATCTACAACTCATTATTCATAAATGGAGTCCGGGGCGAAGCCCTGATGCCAAAAGCGTTTTCTTGCATTCTTCATTGCAGAAACGCATTCTCCTGACATCTACAACTCATTATTCATAAATGGAGTTCGGGACGAAGCCCCGACGCCAAAAGCGTTTTCTTGCATTCTTCACTGCAGAAAAGCATTCTCCTGACCTAAAGCTCATTATTCATACTATTAAAAAAGGCCCTTTCGAATAATGTTGTACTTGAAAAATATTCTAATATGAATTTATAGGCCCATAATACATTGCAAATAAAACCGATTTGTTCCTCGAAAAGATAGGATACCCCACATATTTAGATTTTTGATTTGAGGATCGACGCCGAAAAAAAAACTTATTCGATAAATAGTATTCAAGAATACTGTAGTATGAATTGTGAGTTATAGTTCCACAATTTTTAGCTAGAAAAATATCGGATTGAGTAAAGGTTGGGAAAAGGCGACTATAAAAACATTATTTGAGTTTAGAACTCATCTCAATCATGACTCTTATACTGAAAAATTTCGTTTGAAT